>NC_135330.1:198264830-198537330 GCF_023851605.1 Tamandua tetradactyla | reverse complement strand
TCACCTGTACCTTGTCCCTCGAAGTGGGGTACCTGAGCCAGCAGCAGCGTGAGCTGGGAGCCTGTCCAATGCTTATGCTAGCCTTAGCTGCAGTTTATTCATTTGTTAGTGGGAACGCAATTCTTTTAAACTATTGTGTTCACTTTTTTCTGGCTTTTCTAAGGGAAGAGCACCTAAGACAGGTGGACCCATGGGCCATTTCAGGTAAGGTTCAGGTTTTAGGCAATTCAGTCAGAGGGGAGAGGCTCTCTGATAGAATGCTGCCCAAATAATACCTGTCTGTTTTAGGGTTAGCCCCGGCTTGCGAGGACACTGGTAAGGAATGGAAATTGGGTTGAAAGTTGTGAAATGCATTTATAAAATGGTACCATTGAATCGGGTCCAGTGTGACCGATAGGCCACGAGAAGAGAACCGTGCCACAGAGGCTTGATGACAGAGGGCTCCCAAGGGAAGAGGGCCAGCGATGGCTGCATCTGCCAGGGCTGCAGGTGGTGGCACGTAAAAGGGACGCGACTCGAGGAAACCAAGCACAGCCACCCGTGCTCCAGCGCCTTCGCCTCTCTGTGCTGCCACCCTCAGCTCTGAGCTGTCAGTCTTCTCTTCCCCCCGTGGTGACAAAGGCCACTCTGCCTCCAGCCGCAGCGCACTGAGCTGGGGGGCAGCAGAAGCAGCTAACGGGAAAGATGGAGACACTATTTCAAGAACCCAAACTCGTTCCAGAGACCCTGACACACAACTGCTTTCGCCGCACTGGCCAGAATTTGTTTTGTATGGCCCCTGCAGGCTGCAATGAGGCTGTGAAGTGTGCTTTTCAAGGTGGGCATATTGCTGCCCCAAATAAGCTGGAGTCCTGTGAGTAAGAAAAAAGGGTCACTTGCAAAGGCCAGTCACCAGCATCTGACCAAATGGTCACATTGTGGACATCCAGGAAAGGTGACAAAATTAGCCTCAACCAAAGCTGCAGGATAGGGAAGCGCTGAGAGCTTTGAGAAGCAGGATGGATGGGAAGGGGTCAATGGCTGGGTATGGGGGCAGGGAGAAGTGGTTGTCCAGGAATGTTTCCAAAACTTCTTGTGTAAGTGACAAAGTAATAAAGGTTATTTACCAGCTGTAAAAGGTCAACTGCATGTTAAATAGATGAAGTCGCTCTTGAACTCCTACCTTGTATTTCATACGTTGACTCATAGCAAGAGCCCTTAGTCAACCTTATAAAAACCAAAGAATGTGGCCTTTCACTCTCTACCCTCTTCCATTTTCACTAGTTTTATTGGCAATTTGAAGAACAAGCTTCAACAGACGTTAAATCAAAATGTTATAGTAGCACTGAACAAAGGGCAGCCATGGCAAGCAATCATCTCAAAGCAAATTTGCTTTTCCTTCCAAGGAAAGTAGTTACTCAAGATCGCTCCCCTCACCCCCCAGGAACGTGAAGTGTCATTAACGGGGAGTGGAGTTTTCACTGGCCCTCGGGGTGGCTGAGACGCTTTGTCCCTGAATCGTGAAGTTGTCACCGCACGGGGGTCCCGGAGGCAGACGCTCCATTGCAGCAGTCTACAGAGCTTGCGAAGACCACTCCCACCCAAACTTCTCCCAAGGACACCGCAGAGTGCCCCACGGTGGTCTGCAGTGAAGCCAGGCTTCTTGTTCTTACCTGAGATTCATCTCAAAAGAGCGCCCATTGCCAGCCCGGGAAGAAAGCTGGGCCTCACCCACATGGCCGAAGACACAGCAGCCCCAGTGAGTGAATGAGCCTGACCTTGGGCCGCAGGGAACTAGCTAATCTTCACTCAGCAGGAATGCTTCCAGGGCATTCTATCCAGACTTCTTTTTGAAACTATTAGAGAGTCCCATAATTTTATTCCACATTCTGCGTTTTTTTTTCCTTTGCATGGGCAGGCACCAGGAAATGAACTGGGTCTCCAGCATGGCAGGTGAGAACTCTGCCTGCGGAGCCACCATGGCCCGCCCCACATTCTGCATTTTTCTACTCTAAAAATGTGGTGATTTATTTTTCCAGTAAATAGTTTAAAATTGATAAAGGATTTTGGAACTGTTGAATTATCATTACATTCTTCCCTTTACAGCAATAAATCAAAGAAAGAACATTGCCTACTTTCCTTGCATACCTTTTCCTGTCTTCGTTGCTTTTTTTTCACTAGGTGACTTTACTCTGAACATTTCCATATTTTCAGTTAAATTTTATTTACGGTTTTGAAATAGGAAACTCTGAGCTAAGAAAAGGGCAAAAAATTCAACTAAAACTCTTTGATGCCAACATAAAGCAAATATGTATATCTTTTTTGTTCGCTAAATAATGTTGACTGCATCTGCTAAAACTAAGCTTTAGTTTTATTTTAAGAACTTAGATGGCCCTTTGAAAGGGATTAAAGCTAAACATAAAGCAGCTTGCATTTTGCAAACTTTCATTTACAAATTTCTCATTGGTAGGTGACAGCAGCATGAAACGCAGTGGTACATTTTAAAAGAATTTCACTGACCAAGAGTGCAAACAGAGATGCCTGAAGCAACGTAAATCTACAGTCTACATAGCTGCCGGCTCTAGGGAAACTCCCTCCTGTGTTGTGTAGCTGCGTGTGAAAATTCCCGAATATTCACCAGGTGCCTCTCGGAGCTGAGCACTGCAGGGGCTGAGAGAGGCAGACCAGGTCCATCCTCTCATGCGATGCCATTCCCATCGGGGGAGACAGATGATAAGCAGGGACAGGATAATTTCAGATACTGATTATTGCAATGAGGACAATAAGACAGGGTCGTGTGACTGAGTGTGACATGAAGGAGCAGGCGAGGGGCCTCTGCTTTAATGGAAGTGGGCAGGGAAGCCCGCCGTGGCAGTGAGCACTCTCCAGAAACAGAACCAGTGGGGTGGGGTGTGAATGTGTGTGAGTGTGTGTGCACGCGTGTGTGCTAAGAGATTTTCCTTAAGGAATTGGCTCGTGCAGTCGTGGGAGTTGGCAGGTTGGAAAGCTCCATAAGGGGGGCCAGCAGGCTGGAGAATCAGGCAGGAAAGTCATCTGCAGCCTCCAGGCCGACTCTTGTCTCTGGGAAAGGTCTTGGCTGGCTGCGCGAGGCCCCCATGGGCTGGGGCGTCCCTGGTGCTTAGACTCGGCCCAGGCTGGATGCTGAGCGTCGCCGCATTCCAGCACAGCCGCGTGTGCTGGTTTAAACTAAATAGTCTGTGCTCCCAGTTGGGCAGCCCCGGAGCACTGAGACAGGTGCTTTCAATGCAGCAGACATGGCAGATTGCTTTCAGTAAGGGCCAACAATTCACACCCCTCCAAACACGAGCTGTCCAAAGGAAGAAGAAATAATTCAAATGGCGTCAGGACGAGATCTGAAGCCAGAAAACTTATTTCCGGTCTGGTGAGTCATCACAGACCTGACTTCCCCTCATGCCCAGGGCGAGACACTCAAGGGAGCATCTTGGAAGTGAGGCCGGGGGCCCTGATGCAACTCCATCCCTCGGCTCTGGGCATGCTGGAAGCATCTCACAAGCAGCTGGGCATGTGGGGAGATGCGGGGGGGCGGGCAGGAACCCGGGGCCTCCCCCACCCCACGCTGACCCACTGCCTGTGCCTGATTTCCTGGGACAATGTTTTCATCGGTTGTAATGTGTCCCTCACCAGCGCATGGTGTTAACCATAGGGTGGTATTTGGGGATCCCGTATTTTATGCATGATTGTTCTGTAAACCCACATCTTCTCTAACACAGAAATGAAAAGATAGCTTAACTGTGTGAAGGCAGAGAGAGGCCGCCTGCCTGCTACTCCAGCGCGCAGCCCTCTCAAACGCGGTGCCTGTACAGACGAATCCAAAATTTGAATTTATGGTCAGGTTTTCCCTGTGCAGTAGAAGTCAAGTTTTGCATTCTCTTTAAGACCAAATTTAGTCATTGCTACTGTCACTTATTTGGTTTCATTTTTTTTGGTCAACTTTATTGCAGTATAATATACATACCGTAAAATGTATGCAGTCGTGTAAACATCACACACTCAAGATGTTGAACACTGTCATCAACTCAGGGGCTTCCTTGAGCCCTTTCCCAGACCATTCCCCACCCCACCTCGTCCCGAGGACGTGGACCCACCCTCTGTCATCATAGGTGGGTTTCCCACAGGCTCACAGGGATGGAGTCATGTAGGGTGGGGTCTCTTGTCTGCCTTTTTCTACTTAGCACAGTGCTTTGGAGATTCTTCAATTCTCCATATTTTAGTAGTCCTTTATTTTTAATTACTGAAAAGTATTCCGTGGCATGGGTATGCCACAACTTATCCTTCACCCGCTGAGGGACATTGGGTCGTTTCCAAGCCTTCCTGGGATGAACAAAGAAGCTGTTTATGTTCAGGGACTGGCCTTTTTAGATTTTTCATCTTTCTCGAGTAAATGTCTACAAGTAGAATTGCTAGGTTGTGAAGGTAAGGTTATGTTCGACTTCATGGGAAACTGCCAAATCGTTTTCCCAAGTGTTGGGCCACGTCACGTCTCACCAGCAGTGTGTGAGAGTTCCGGTCCCTCCGCCTCTTCACCAGCACTGGACTGTCACTTATTTCTCTACTTGTAACCACTTGACTGGGTGTGCACAGGGAGCTCGTTGTGGTTTTACTTTTCATTTCCCTGATGACTGATGATACTGAGCATTTTTTTCATGGGCTTACTGGACAATTCTGTATCTTGTCTGTGAAGGGTCTGTGCAAATCTTCTGCCCCTTTGTAACTGGGGTGTTTGGATTCCTATTGAGTGTAGTTCTTTCTTATACTTATAGTCCTTTGCGAGACATTTTTATTAAGCTTTTCATAATAAACTGCTGATTTTTAACTTACTGTTTCTTTTTGTCATATCCCTAGTTTGTGAATATTGAGAAACCAAGTTTATAGTTTGCAATATAATTTGATACGACTATTAAATGGGTGACAAAATTGTACCATGGCATTGAAAGGATGTCCTAAATTGTAAAGGCCTGTCTGTATTAGTGTTTCATGGCTGCTCATAACGCATTCCAGAAATTTGGTGGCTAAAGACAGCCTTATTGATTATCTCAGGGTGTGGCTCAGCTGACTCTCTGCACCCAGCTCCCAGGTCTGAAATCCCCGTGTCCCCAGGGGCTGCATCCCCTTCTGGGGGTCCCGGGCTGCATCCATGCCCAGCCTTTCAGGTGCTGGTAGCGCCCAGCTTCTCGTGGGTGTCAGCACCGACCTGTCCCCAGCTCTGCAACGACTCCTGCACGTGGCAGCTTGCAGCAGCCCCACGGCTCAGGTCCCCCTCCCCGGGCCTCCAAGTCCTTTTCCTTGGCCTCCCTGCAGGTGTTGGTAGCATCTCGGATGGCCTCCAGTGCCTTCCGCTTCCACTGTTATGTTATTGTCGTGTAGTTCAGGCTGACCTCCCTGTTTGTCAGGCGATTTTTAGTGTAACCAGTGTCATATTTGCAAGCAGCCCTGTGGTGAGTGCTTGATTGAATAACAAGGCATGAGGCTCCAGGGAGGAGGTGTCTTTGGAATTCTACCTGGCACACTGACAAGCTAGCATCAATGCTCCGCGTGGAGGGAGAACAGTTCAAATTAGACCTTCAGAAGGCTGGAACTAGGAGTGCTAAGAGGCAGCGTGAACCGGAAATGATCATACTACTCGTAAATATTAGCTTAAAATTAAAGAAAAAATTCTGCCCCTAAAGTAAATCTATTTCTATTTTCTGGCAGTCATACAACGTGAATATGAGAGCTGACCTGCCACTAAACTCAACATTCCATGCTCAAATTTATGCAAAACATAAATTCTGAATAAAGTGTCCTTACTCTCTCTTTCCTGACCTTGCTGGGACTGGCAGTTGGCTTGTTTCAAGGCCTGTCTTTTCACAAAGGAAGAAAGTTTTGTCACTTCACAAGAATGGAGACGAAACAGGTGCACCGACGAGATGCGGGCAGGGGGAGAGGCCCTGGGCCGTTGCCCCTCAACGCCCCAAACGCCCTGCTCACATGCACGAACGGCAAGATGGAAAATCCCTCAATGCCAAGGGCCACTGCGATGAGAGGTGCCTCAAAGGCTCATCGGGGTGGTGGGGTCAGCCGGGAAAGGGAGATGGGGGGCCTGAGAGGGGGAGCTCCAAAGTACTGCCAACGGTACTGCCCCCGCGGGCTGAATGTACCATGGGTGGGGCTTGCAGTGCAAGAATCCCGCGTAATACTCGTTGCATATGAGACCGTCGGTCCAGGAAGACAGGCGTATTTTAGAAAAATGCATCATCTAGGAAGCGAGGGAATTTGTAGGGTAATTGGAAAACAGTATTTCAGTGCATTGGAATGTGTGGTGCTAATAAAAGGGGGCATATGGGAACTCTATTTTGTGCATGATTTTTCTGTAAACTTCGACTTCTCTAGTAAGAAAAAGAAAGTACATTAGAATACAGGAGAGCACTTCTGTCCCGGGCAGACCTCGCCATGAGAAGCCTTCTTTCCAAGCTCTCTTTTGGCCTCATCTTCACGCCAGTCGTGCCATCGTTGGTTTTAAATCACTACTGGAAACACAAGAGTAGTGATAAAAAGAACAATAATAACACATGGGAGAAATTCTCAGCCCCATCAGGAGTCTGAGTTGTCCTCTGTCTCATGGAAGGAAATTCTAATTATTGTGTTGGTTGCTAGCAGAGATCTTCTGACCTCATCAGCCCAGAGATGCCTAGTCCACCAGGTGATCTCGAGTGACGCGTGGGGCAGTGATTCCTTCCGCTGGCTCCTACAGGACAGCACTCAGGGCTCCCTCCTCACGCACTTCTCCAGTCCCACAGGGCTTGGTGCTGCTCTTAAGCAGAGACAAGGAGAAGATACTGACGTCACACTAGCAGTGTGCTGGGCTGTGCACCTATGAATTGAAGAGATTGGAGGAGTCTGCATACATACTGTGGCTTCTGAGAATTCTTATAAAAGAGAGAATTGAATCTTTATCAACTGATGGAATGAATGGGGAATAATGAATATTAGCATAGTTTTTTAAAAAACATTTTTCTAAATTTTCTAATTTATCATTTAAGCCAACAAATAGCTAAATAAGGAGGAAGAATAATATGGGTTAAAATGATTAAAAAAACATTCTGGAAAGTTCCCTCACTGGGAGCTCTGGGAGTGGCGCGTCCATCAGCACCGCGCCTCCTGCGCCTGGTGTGACCTGCGTGGGCATGCGCTCGGCATCTGTGGAACCGATGGGCGGTGGGATGCGCGGTGACTCTCATGGAAGGTGCTTCCCCGTCGTCCTGACACATCCTTGGTGTTTTCTTCTCAGCTGAACACTTTTATGATGCTCCAAAATTAAAAGATGGGTAAAAAGGTTGACTAGAGGGGTTTCCTCTGTTGACTGCACGGGGGTCGGGACAGGCGCGGCGCCAGGGGTCGGACGCGCTGGGCAGATGCTGGGCCTGTCGGGATGCGACTTGCCGTGGTCGGCGGATGAAGTCTGGTTCTCCCGTGAACCAAAATGCAAACTCGGCCAGGAGTTTACTACAGAGGAAGTCCTTTTACTGGCACAACCCAATCACGAACGATGCACCTGCAATTAATAAAAGAGGCATTGCCAGTGTAGTACCTTGTGTTTGTTCAGGATGCGAGCATTTACATCCTTCCACTTTTCATCACCCCACGTGCTGATCACAGCGCCACAAGGAAGGTGTCACTCATCCTTCGACTCAAGTGTGTTCACACTGAGCCACCTAAAACCAAACATGGAACTTCGCCTAGCGATCATTTGCATGTCAGAAAACTCACCCATTTTAAGTGCACAACTCAATGTTTTTAGCGAATTTAGAGTCTTGCCACCAGCATGATCCAATTTTAAACATTGTAGTCACCCCCAAAAGAGCCCTTGTGTTCATCTGCTGTCCCTCTGTTCCCAACTCCAGTCCCCAAAACATGGGGCTGCCAGATTTAGCAAATAAAAACACAAGATGCCCAGTTGAATTTGCATTTCAGATAAATGCAAGGAATGTTTTAGTAGAACTGTAACATGCAAATAATGTTTTAGTATCTCATGCAATAGTGTTTCAGTATATCATGCCCCAAATACTCCTTATCTGATATTCAAATTGAAATGGGCATCCTGTATTTTTCTGAGAACCCTACCAAAGCATGAAATTTGAAAACTATTTTTAAAAAATATTGTCAATGGATTCATAGATACTTATTTACATACATAAATGAAAATAGGCCTTTATAAGATGGCTGGCCAAGGACTTCTGTTTTTACAACTCTTTCTACCCAAATCACCATCAGGACACCCCAGTGGTCCTAAGAGCAAGGAATGCTCAGGAGAGCACCCCATGTCCTTTTCAGATGTCAGGACAGCGACCAGAGGCTGCAGACAAAGGGCTGCCCCTGCTGACGTGCCCCGAGTGTTCTTTAAGGCCAGGGTGTGCTTTTATTTTCATTGATTTATTCATTTATTGATTTTTTATTGCATGGACAGGCACCGGGAATCGAACCCGGGTCTCCGGCATGGCAGGCGAGAACTCTGCCACTGCGCCACCATGGCCCGCCCCCTGCGCGTTTTTAAATGAGCTGAAGAACGCTGTGTGTGCGCCTCAGCTGGTGGGGGTGAACTCCCCGCTCGGGGTGGGGACTGCTCAGGCCACGCAGAGACCGCGCGAAGGGACAGGGGCCTCACCCCATCCCCGCCATCCTGGAAACTGACTCGTGTTTCTCCAAGACACTCAGGCCAGGACGGGTTAGTAGCCAGAGTCCTGTTTGCACGTCAGATGGAAGCTTCAGTTGAAACACGAATGTTCGGCTGGAAAAGCAGGCTACACAAATGTTGAGTATAAGCCATAGTGTCATCTCTTTCCGTCTCTGATGTGGTTCAAATTTATTTGCCTCATTCTCTGTTTAGCCATTCAGCCCATTTGCCCACAGCTACTTCCCGATGGTACGAATTTGCGAGGCGCCTTCATGCTGGGTGGGGGCCCAGGAGTTCAAGGGCTGTGCTTGGTTTTCATTTGCCTTTTAGTCCCATTTCCTAGGTCAGGATAGGCACTCGATTAATGTGCCAAATAAATGAAGAAATCCAGCAGTGAATAAGATATAGTTCTTGCCCGCAGAGAGCTTACAGGCTCTCTCATCCACCTTTCTCAGGAAACATTTGGAAGGCAGCAGAGGAAGCCAAGGCCTCGGCAACCCCCGCAGTGACAGCTTTCCTCTACTTCAGTCTTTGACCTTCGTCTCGATGCTTGATGTCCCAATTTAGACCCTGACATGAAATGAGAAGCAAAAACACCAACGCTTCTTCCTAAGCTCAGAAGTGGAAGAGATTTCGGACTGTAAGGGTCAGCGAAGGTTTCTACTGAAGAGAGGAGAAGTGTGCAATCTGGGGAGCTGGCATTGCAAATCGGGGCAGACGATGCGGACAAAAATCCAGAAGCAGAAGCCGAAGTCGGTGAAACATTACTTTGTGATAATATAAGGCTTTTCTTAGTGCTTTTACAAATCAGCTGGGCATGTTTGGGTGGATGTGTTTCTGGGTTCTCCGATCCAAGCCCAGCCCTCGGCTGGTACAGCGCAGATGGTGGCGTGACCGCTTCAGCTCTACTCTTCTTTTTCAGAATTGTTCTGGCTTTTGTGCCTCTCCGTGTACATTTCAGAACAAGCTTGCCTTTGTCTATGGAAAACTCTGCTGGGATTTTGATAGGGATTGCACTAAACTTATAGACAGATTTGGGATTAGGGTGTTTTTATACTTACAGTCTCGTTTGATCTGATGGACCCCCATGCCGGAGCTCCTTTAGTGAACACGGACACACAGACACACACGTGAAAGTCCAGTGAGCGCTGATGTGGTGGGGAATGGCTTTTGCATCAGGCAAAGCAGGGAAGGCGAGAGCACGCTGTCTGCAACCCCAGAACCCTGGGCCGCATGGGGTTAGGGACTAAAGTACTAGAAAGCGGGGCAAGGCCATGTCCCAGTGGGGTCAACACAAGCAGCTGCTTATCTCGGCAGAAGGCCAGGGCTGGTCTCAGGGTGCCCGGTGTGTTTTAGGGGGATTAAAAGCTCAGAACCACCCCTGGGAACCCAAGTCTAAGTTTCTGCATTACAAAGATCAGGCAACCATTTAGACACGGCAAAACTTCCATTCTTTTCTCTGGCTTATAATTTTCTCTGGATTCTGCAGAAATTTCATTCGAATCAGTTTATAATACAGAAACGCTCTTAGGTCCCAAATTCATGAATTAAAACAAAACCTGGGGAGTGACAAGACTAACTTTACTCTTACAATTAATGCAAACTACTTTAAGCTCAACTATCGGACAGTCTAATAATCTCTTATTATCACTATTTTATAATCATTTAACAATTAACTAGCATTGGTCACTAGTTAATATAACCTGTTATAGAAGGGACAATAGCAGTTATGCTGACCCCGCTATTTTCTTAGTTAGGAAAAAGATGGTAGGTTTAGCTTGTCAACATCCTCACCATACAAAATGAAACTTTTTGCAGCCTGGGCAGGGATTATTTCTAAATTTGCATTGGAGATTGCTGCTAAACATGCATCACCATGTGTGAAGCCTAAAAGAGTCATTTAAAATAGATTAAATGATGTGGAATAAAACTTGCAAAGCTGTAATTGAAAGTGTCAGAAACATTAGCTTTGAAACAAGTAACATTTAATCACATAGATTATACCGAAGCATAAATTTTTGTAGGTTTTCTTCAATCAACTTTACATTTTAATCTGCCAAAACGTTCATCACTTTTGGCTGCCTGGTGCCAAGCAGCCCGTCAGAACTTGTGAGTGCAGAAACCATCTGCATTAGGGGCAGGGCTTCGTGTTAAAGCACCGAGGGAAGGAGGGTTTAATTGGAGTACTCGAGACCGCAAGTGTCAGCGAGGTGAGCCTAATAAAGGGTGTCTTAGCTCCCTGTGTTTTTTCAGTTACAAAAAGTTAGAAATTATAATCACTGTTGCCCCCAAAACGACAAAAGGTGTAAAGCTTTTCAGAGCGGACGCTGGCAAAGGAGGGAGGTTGATGGAACAGCTGCTGGGGTGGGGGGAGGCCCTGGGGTAGCTGGAAGTCCTCCCCAGGGCGGGGCTGGCGGCGGACACGCCTGTCCACTGCGGTGGCCCTACCGAGAGGGCAGGTTCCGAGGGCCAGAGATCCCGGAGAGGTGCAGGCTCTGGCACCTCCCTAGCAGCACATTAATTTCCAATCCCTCCTCTCGGTTGCCCGGGGAACCTGCTTTCAGTGTGGCCAGGCCCTCTGAAAGGCAGCCTGCGGTGCTGTTGCTGCAGCACCACGGCAGGTCCTCAGGTGTTTTCTCCTTTTCCCTTTGCCACCAGGTAGAAGCTCACCAGGGAGAGTGCTCGAGACCAGCGGATCCCCAATGACAGAGCCTCGGGGTGTGCATCTGTGGCCCATGATGAGAGTTCACAGGCCCTAGTGCTATGTGATTAAACAGTCGACCAGACTGCAGTGATTAGTCACCCCCTTTAATGCGTTTGCATCTGTTGTTTACTTGGGGTCAAGACACAGAAGACTTGGCATAAATTGCTTAAACTGTTTTGTATTTTTATTTGTTTCTTTTTCTTTTTTGCCATCTAAATTATGTCCCAGAGGTGCTATTAAAGCTGCATCATAAAATAGGTCCTGTTCCTTCTTTGAGAGGTTTCTGTTTATTTTTAAACTCTGAGAAGATAACCACAATAAAACCTTTTTTTTTTTTGCAAAAGATATTATATGGATGGATTCTTCTCCTGAAGGAGAGAAAATTTTGAATTGACCTCACGTCATATTAACGTCAGACTGTCTCCCAGCAGTGGCAGTAAAGGGGTTGGGTTTTTCCTGGGCCACTCTGTGTACCCCACGGCCTGCAGGGGTCTGTTACTTACAGAAGCACATTCCGAAATCCCAGAGCCGCACATGTGTGCCTGTGGGTTCAATGTTTAATATCTTAGATCCTCAATATCTAGTTTCTAAAGTGATGATCTCTCCTTAGATAATAGGCTTGCAATAAAAGTAAACAACGTGGCAGAAGCTATAAAGTATTGGATGTTTCAGTCATTATTATAATTTACATACCTGCTTGCACTTTCAAGTACCCATATAACAGATGGTGGGCATCCTTTAGCTCAAATAAAATTAATTCTACAATAAAAAATTATTGGGGGAAATGGTTTATGTATTTTCTAGCGTGAAATAAATTGCCATCTGTCATTTTTTCAGGCGCACGGTTTCCCATGAGGACGAAGTGAAGAAGGTGTGAACGCGGCTCTGCTGGAACTGCCGAGAAAACGGTGGCCCGTCCATTTGTGAGTAAAACGACGGAAGCTGCAAGTCCTGCTGAGCTCAGCAATTTGGGAGACTGGTACCAGGGTGTCCATCCAACGCCAACGCACAATACTAGTAAATCTTTAGCTCCTTATGGTTTTCAAAGCCCTATTATCTAAAACAAATGTCTTCGGTTAGTTCATTGGATATTAGCCACTTTAGCAAGAGCTAACAAGGACTCAACAAATTTAAGTGATCTCCCAACATGCGATGACACGGGGAGCTGGGTCAGAAATCAAGGCAAGACATCAGGGCAGCAGCGATGCTGTGATAGAGGCTGGAGAAGAGTCTTACTTTGAACCAGGAGTTGTCTCATCCAACGGGCTCATTTATTATTCCCCGTCTATGTCAGAAACTGTCCCAAAAGTGGGCTGAAGTCAGAACCACTGGTGTTAAGCTGTGAGGAGTTGATTTAATGATAGAATTTTATTTTAAAGGTTATTTAAAAAAACAAGTAGTCTTTGGTAAAAATTCTAGATACCATTCATTGAGTATCAACTGTATTTTTTATTTTATTTTTTTAATCCCTCCAAAGAGTCTACAAATTGGACATAAATCCCCAAATGCGTAAATATCTGAGATGCAGAGATATGATGTGACTTGCTCAAGGTCACCAAACTTCCGAGAGTCAGAACGAGAATTCTGAGGCCAAGTCCATGCTGCCACAGGTCAGCCAGCTCTCAGCTGTCGATAGAGGATTGCTGGCTCCAGAAACCATGCTCTTTATCGCTATCTGTACCTTTCCTACACCTGATTTAAAGTGTGCAAATCATAACATAAAACACTAGCTCTCCCTTGCACATCGGAAGAGGTTTTCACTTATAAGATTGACATACAAGATACCAGAGTTCATTGTTTTGTATGATTATGTCAAGCTTGGACAGTGACAGAACTCAGGCCATTGAGACTTGGGCAACCAGCCGTAGCCTCGCCTGTCGTGTAAGATGCATGGACACCTCCAGTGGTCACTGAGGACATGGCAGGAGGACATGCAGTAACCCCTGAGCTGAAAGACAATCCAGACAAAGGTTTTGGTGAGTGCCTCTGTTTTAGTGGCTCATCAGCTCTTGGTAGCTGTTTCTGGCACAGAGTAGCTTGAAACTATGTGATGATCCTGAGACCGCGGGTTGTACGTTGGATGGATTTGCATGGTGTGTGAGTAGAGCTCAGTGAAACTGCATTAAAAAACTGTGCAGTACTGTGGACTCCAGTCTGTGCCCTTGGACTGAGAGGGGGATTCACTGCAGACTTGTGATCAGGAGAAGGAAATGCTCTGTGGGTCTGGTTACACTGGTTGCATTGGTATAGTGCAAACAAAACCAAACACTCTAGTCCAGCTTTTCAGTCCTGCTGTGCCAATAATATCTTACTTCCTGCCTCACTCTGCTGTCTATGCTGCTCGATGGATAAGAAAATTCCTTACAAGTGGCTAACAAGGGGACATTACCAGTCCAGAAAAGCACGTGCCATGGACCCCTACTTATGAAGCTTCATGTTGTCCCCTAAGTGATGCAAATATGAAGCAGATCACTCCTGCCCTCTGCAGAAAGAGATTTAGACCCAGGGAAACAGAGAAGAATTATCACAAAGGTTCAAAGAAAGAATAAATGGCTTCCTATTAGAAACTATTTCACCTCCAGTACCTGGCTTACCCTTTTCGGTTTGCCACTGGGAATCTTTGTGTGGTGCTTTGCAGCTGGTCTGTACCCCGGAAAAGGCCAGGCTCTATTAATCCACTTCTGTTGGGTCAGACCTATTGTGGGTGGGACCATCTGATTCGGTTATTTCAATTGAGGCCTGCCCCAGGGTGGGACTTGATCCTCTTACTGGAGTCCTTTTTCAGAAGGTAAGAGACAGAAAAAGCTCAGAGAAGCTAAGAGATGAAATTAAAACAAGCTCATAGAGAAAAGTCCCAGAGAAGCCAAGAGAGGACCCAGAGAAGCTCAGAGGGGAGCCACCGGAACCAGAAGCCAAAGCTACAAAACTGGGGAGAAAAGGACCAGCGACCCAGCCATGTGCCTTTCCTTGTGACAGCGGTGTCCCGGGAGCCTGCAGCCTGTCTTCAGAGTACAGATCTCATTCTGTCATGCCTTGAGTTGGACATTTTTATGGCCTAAGAACTGTAAATTGTAAGTTAATAAATCTCTATGTAAAACCCAACTCATTTCCGGTATATTGCATTCTGGCAGTTTTAGCAAACTAAAATACTGTGTTAGGTCAAAAAATACGATACTCGTATTTCATGAACATAAAAATAGTAATTAGAAGCCCCCTGGCTACATGCTACATGCTAATGATAGTAGCTAGAATATCTATTTGCTTTAGCATTGGGGCAGGATAAATTTCACTGCAAGTCCATCCCTGTGTGGGGTGGAAGGTCACACTGGAGAGTAGGGTTCCTTGTGCAAAGCGTGGCTCCCTGGTGCCTGTGCTCAGATGATTCCCAGCAGCCTGAGTGAGAAAAAGTTTTCCAGGCGACACCTCTCAGCAGGAGGAGGGACCCTAGCAGCCAGGGGCTGCAGGCTGGAGATAGTTCAGTCCTGGTTGTCTTGAGCCTAAGGTGTCCATGAGTCCTTCAAGTGGAAATGTAAAGAAAGAGCCTAAATGTTGGCTCCTGGAGTCTACACCAGCCGTCTAGACTGGAGATGTGGAGATCATGGTCCAAAAGTAGCATGGGGACCAAAAGGTTACTGAGCTCATCTCCGAGCCCAACTGTGGGGTTGGAAGAACAGGCCGAAGCCACTGTAAAGGGCAGGCTGAGAGCCAGTGTCTCCAAGGGGAAGTCAGGTCGCAGTTAAGGCCAGAAGTGCAACGGAATTCCAATAAAGAAGATAAGGCTGTGGAAGGCTTTGCTGATCTCCTTCCAAGCTCCGAGTCACAGTAGGAAGGCTTGGAAAGGAGAGGAGAGAAGGGACAGGAGGGAGGGAATGAGAGGGAAGAGAAGAGGAGTGATAATGTGGGGCCAGGTGAATTAACTCGCATAGCAGCACATCCAGTGAGGGTCTGAGAAAGGAGGGTGATCATGAGGGCTTTTTTGGATGGAAATACGAGGCAGGGTGGGACTTTCCAACACAAGATTGCCAGAGAGAGAACTCGTTCTGCAACCCGAGTCTGAGAAAGACACAGGGCTCTCTGGAAGGAGTTAATCACCCTGCTGGATGGAGGGTGCTTCCCAGCACCAGACTCTGAGTGGACCACGGCTGGAGGCGCTCGTCTCCGGATCTCCGGCCAGATTAGCCCCAGCAGCAGCCGTCTGAGGCGGGCAGCCTCCCCCGAGGGGTCAACCTGTGGACTCCTAAACGGCCACTGTAACGTCAGCACCCCTTCCCCTTGTTCTCTTTATAAATCTACAAATATTTATGGGGAGATTGTGGTCCAGGTAGCTGTCTAGAGTGTGAGGATACAGAGATAGATAGGCACATTCCCTGTCCTCAAGGAGCTCAGAGGAAAGTCATTCTAGTGTAGTTATAGCTGCCAAGAAAAATGCTGTGAGGCAGCATACAGGAGAGCCCCACAACTTGGAATAAATCAGCGCAGTCAGCTAACAGGCTGGTGATACGTCAAGATTTTAACAAGAGTCGGGAAATCTGCCCTGGCACCACTTTCATACTTCCTGTCCCTGCTACCATGGGTAACACGGCTAAGCCACCACATGACGGAAGGACTGGGAAAACAGGGTGATGGATGTGTAGGGGAAATATCCCATAACTGCTATTCCCTTAGTTGAAACATCAGTCCTTAAGGGCAGAATGCTCCAAGTGTTTTAGCCTTTATAATCTGGTCAAGCTTTCTAGAAGCAGGTAAGAGGGGAGCACTTACCTCTACGGAGGTGGTGGGAAGGGAGAACCTGCCCTCTGTGGAGACCAGGCACCCACCTCCTCTCTTCTCATCACCCGACAACAATGCAGACTAAGGCTGCTCTAGGGTCTGACCACTGAACAGCCCCAGCCTGCCCGTCTCCGCAGGAGCATGAGGACAAACAGCAAACTGATGCTGGCGAACAAAAGCATCCAGCAGCCTAACACCTGACCACGGCACCCTTGCGAGGACAGACGTGAATTATTCATCAGGCCTTCACTGCACCCCCTCGGAGTAGAAGGCAAATAAAGCATGGGGCTTCCTCCAGAATCCAGGAAGGAAACACCCACAAAATACTGTCTGCAAGCTGAAGAGATGGCTTTGGGAGTGATTCTGAGACTCAATAAAATCATTCTGTTATTTCTTCCATAGTATAATGCCGGCCTGCAAAGAGTTAACTAACAAGGTGATCTTCCTTTTAGTGCCTTTGACCAAAGGAGGCTGTTGACCATAAAACAAACCCCATTTGTGGATAATGTGCGTGAGCATCTAATCTGTACGAACACAATGCATGTCAACAATCCACGTAGAAATCCTAGGAATGGAGATATTCTTCTCTGAAACTTAAGCACATTGTATCTGCATTTCACTTATCAATTGATATCTCCTGAGCATTAGTTGTCTGCAAAGATGTTAGACGAGACACGAAGATGAATCAGACACAGAGCCGCTTTCGGAGTAAAGAGGGAGATATGCTTTCACAGTGCGACGATTAATATTAACTTCTTTCAGACAGATTTTCATCACATTTAGAAGGCATGTTTGGAATGTACTGACTTAAGTACAGGTTTTGGGGTACACTGGAAATACACATAGGAGCACTCTGGGGAGCCCTCCACCAGAGAGGCTGCCTTCCCGGCTCTCTGCCATTCGGGCCGCCCAGCTGTTCACAGAACTTGGTTGGGGGTTGGGGGTTGGGGTTTGGGGTTTGGAGGTGGGCTTTTCCCCTCCTCCAGGTGTGCAGTCTTGCAAGATGGTAACTCCAGGTATCCCGCACCCCGCAGCAGACACGAAGGGCCGCTAAAGGTGACCCCCTACCTCTGAGGGCAGCCAAGAGGAGGCAAGGTACTAAGCCTCGCCAGTCAGACTCTAGAGCCCAGGACTTCGAGTCTCGGGCAGAATGATCTGAAAAAGGAAGAAACGGTGGGTGTTGGGGCTCCCAGCAGCGAGGTCTGAGCAGAGCCCCCTTCCCTCCAGCGAGGCCTGTTGTAGGCTCTGGGCTCCATGTCTTGCCTGGTTCCTCAGTCTGCCTGAGATTCCTTCAGCTTCCCTTCTGTTTTATTCTCCCAGCGTCCATTCAGGTGCCCTTACCTGAAGCTCTGCTGATGGCTCAGGCCCTCGCAAGGGCGTCTGGAGAGCCTCGTGGTTGTGACAGAAAGAGAAACACCAGCGTCACATGCACAAAGGGGCTTCAAAGCAGCAGTCATCGGGCGGGCATTCCACACCGCAGGCCTTGGTCTGTGACACGCCTGCTTCCCACCTGGACTCCTTGGTGTAGAACCAGGGATTTAGTTGCTTAATTATTGGTTAATAATTGTACCCCTAAAATGTCAAGGAAGCCAAGTAGAACATAATTAGATTCAGAGGAGAGCGAGGTTGCTGTCTTCAGAGAAGGCTGCCAAAGTGCTATGGAATCCAAGCAGAGGTGCCTACGGTTGGAGAAGCCAAGGAAACGTCTCCGTGAGGCAGCGCTGAGCTCCGTGATGAGGGGAATTCACAGCTGGGGTGTAGGACCAGCAGGTAAGTCACAGAGGCATGAACTTGTGGACACTGAGCCACTAGGAATTCAGCGTTGCCAAGGCTCACTGCCCGTGGTGGACACCAGTGGAAACCAAGGCTGGGGACCCTGTTTGGAGGTAGGACAGCCGCACTGTTTCATGTCCAGTATCTCTTCTCCTGAAGCACTGGACGAGAAGAGCTCTGAGGCCTCTCCTGGGTCGGGAGAAAAGAGTGTGATGCTCAGCCAGTAAGTTCTGGAATGGGCCCGGGGCGAGGGGCAGGGTGGAGTGGGGAGGCTGTCCTGGGCTTCACCCCGTGACCAGTGGGCACTGAGCATGATCAGAGGAAGCCTCCATCAGACAAGAATGCTGGGGACAATCACCCGAGAGCGAAACACATTCAGAGCGAAGGACAGGAGGCTGCAGGAGAGAGCACAATCACAAACTCGAGAGAAAATGTGAGCCCTACCTCCAGTATTTCTCTGCCTTGGGGTACTTTTCATTTAAGGATACAAAGGCACAAGCAGTTACTCTTCCTGGGTCGCCTGGTGGCTCGATATCCAGCAGTCATCAGCGGGAACACCCAAAGTGTCTGTCCACGCACATGGTTAGAGGACCTCCTGGAGACACCGTCCCTGTTGTTCTAGTTTGCTAGCTGCCAGAACGCAACATACCAGAAACGGAACAGCTTTAAAAAGGGGAATTTAATGGGTTGCTAGTTTACAGTTCTAAGGCCATAAAAATGTTCAAACTAAGGTATCCAGGAAAGATACCTTGGTTCAAGAAGGCTGATGAAGTTCAGGGTTTCTCTCTGTAGTGAGTAAGCACATGGCGAACACGGTCAGGGTTCCTCTCTCAGCTGGAAGGCCACATGGTGAACACGGTGTCATCTGCTAGCTTCTTCTCCTGGCTTCCTGCTTCATGAAGCTCCCCAGGAGGCATTTTCTTTCTTCATCTCCAAAGGTCACTGGCTGGTGGACTCTCTGCTTTGTGGTGCTGCAGCATTCTTTGCTCTCTACAAATCTCTCATTCTCAAAAATGTTTCCTCTTTCCTAGGACTCCAGTAAACCAATCAAGACCCACCCAAATGGGTGGAGACACGCCTCTACCTAACCCAGCTCAACAACCACTCTTGATTAAATCACATCTCCAAGGAGATGATCTAAGTACAGTTTCAGACATGCAATACTGTATAGATTAGAAGAAACGGCTGCCTTTACAAAATGGGATTAGGATTAAAACATGGCTCTTCTAGGGAACATGCATCATTTCAAACCAGCACACCTGTCTCCGTCCCTTGGCCAGGCTCAGAACCGATCTCAGGAGCCAGGTCTTCTCATTCATGGCCTGAACACTCCCTCTGTAAGGCTGTCTCAGCCCAGGAAGGGGTCCCCGGCCGTGGCTCTAAGTTACCTTCAGGTGACTATTTCCAGCCCCCCGTGTGAGACCCCCTCCCTCACACAGACCTGCAAAGCTCCTCTTGCAGAGCTCTGAGTGGCGGCACCCCTCCCCTCGGGGGCCTTGGTGTGGGGACACCCCCAGGGGTGGTGGGCTGCAGGCGCAGCAGCCATGGTGGGCCCGACACCCGTCCCATTTCACCAGATGGGGCCTTACTTATTCTCGATTTTTTGTGGTGACACACGGATGACACACAGTAAGTGTATACTTCATCTACAGTGTTGTATTACCATCACCTCCTTCCGTTACTAAAACCTGTTCACCACCCCATATGCAAACTCTAAAATCACTAGATAGAGGCTCCCTGCCCCCCTGCCCTCAGCCCCTGGGGACCTGTGACCTACCTCTAAGGTTTGGTGGCTGTTCATTTTCAAGTTAATTTGAATCACACAGACTCCATGGCCTCTGAAGAGCCAACTGTCCTTCTGTCTGCTTGTCCATGCCTCTCCCCTTCACCCTGGATTAGCACCAGTGCACCCCACATGAGTAGACCTGCACACACTTTAAGCATGAGTTGAGATGGTTAGCGCTTCCACACTTACCACCTCCTGGCCATTGTGTCATCTTAGGGAGGCCATTTGCCCCTAGACACCCGTCCCCCAGCTGCACGAAGGGAAGGCAGAGGTGCGGGACTTACTGGGTTGGCGTGAGCACGCCATACAGGTGAGCACGTGCGCGCATGCGTGTGTGCAGGTGTGCGTAGCACACTGAGGCGGCTTGGGACTGCGTGCCTCCTTCTCCTTGCTGAGCCGCGCACTCTGGGCACCCAGACCTTTACTGCATTTTCCTGTTGAACCTGCTGAGTTCAGGTATCTGCTTTTACAAACCTGGAGGCGTTCTTTCTCCCGATGCCCTGCGTGCCCTTGAGGCGTGGGTAAGGAGGGTGCCGGGTGCCCTGGGGCTTTGTAGGGTCCTCTCTGGAGACCACGGAGAAAGGGCTTCGGGAGACGCCCCCCAGGGCCTGGGCTGTGGGGGGACATGGCAGGGGGTGCGGGGGCTTGTCTCTGTGCTTCTCGCCCGAACGTCCCGGAGAAGCAGCCTCAGCATCTTCATCCTTCCGACCTTCAATTAACATCCCGTCCCAGTCTGGCCATGGTCTTCACTGTTCCCAGCCATCTGATTTAAGATTTGGAAACCAAACTGGACACAATATTCTCTAGAAGCAGAATATACTGAGTGGTTCTTCCCAGCCACAGCAGAAAATAAGTACATTACCCAGTCCATAAATTCAGGCAGTAGGAGATGTAACTTTTTATGTTCTAAAATTCACGTAAGTTTTTTTGTTTGCTGTATGATGGGAGTCACATTTCATTCTTTTTCCATGTGAGTAACCCATCACTGCAGCACCATTTGTTGAATGTTTGTTTGTTTTTTCTTTCTTTGCTTGTTTGCTTGTTTTTGGAAGTGCATGGGCCAGGATTTTCAAACCCGGGTCTCCCGCATGGCAGGCAAGGGTTCTACCACTGAACTACCCTCACAGCCCCTAAAACTCACTTAAGTTTTAATTCCCATTTCATTAGCACTAGCATGAGGTAGGCATTCAGTAAGATTTTGCTGAATGGATGGATGGATGGATGAGAACAAAGCAGGCCAGCAAATCCAGCCCCTGCCTATTTTATCAGTCCTCTCAGACAATGAGGCTTCCAACTCTTTGGAGCCATCCTAGCTTTTTTGTCACCTTTAAAATGTATATTGACAATCTACTGCAATTGTGGCCAACAAGAAAACTGTGTTGAGCTCCAAGCTAGCCTTAATTTTAAATATTCTATCCTATCGGCCGATCACAGATTACAAATTTTGTTTCAGAAACATGATCACGGTATACGACTTCTGGCGTTACTCATATACGCCACCTACCTCATCGATTTTGCTTTTTTCCCTTTGTTTTTATCCCCTAAAGCTTTGGAAGATGGGAGAGAAGCTGCCCACGAGTGTTTAGGATGGAGCCGAGGGCGGGGGAAGAACTGTCCCAGAGCTCGCTTGAGATGGGGTTTCACGATAAGCCCCATAGCCCAGGCTGCACAGGGGGCTGGGCTGACGAGACGTGTCGCCGGCTGCTCTTCGAGAAGAGGACAGACACTGGTTATAAGAGGGTCGCTGCGTCAGCAAGGACACTGAGCTCTCACCGTGCAGTGCTGGCCAAGGCATAGGTCTCTCCTGGGCCCTGGACACTGGGGTGAGTCCTGACTGCGGCCCCGGGCGCCCTCTGACCGCGGCCCCCGGCGCCCTCTGACCGCGGCCCCCGGCGCCCTCTGACCGCGGCCCCCGGCGCCCTCTGACCGCGGTCCTGGCGCCCTCTGACCGCGGCCCCCAGCAGCCTCTGACCGCGGCCCCCGGCGCCCTCTGACCGCGGCCCCCGGCGCCCTCTGACCGCGGCCCCCGGCGCCCTCTGACCGCGGCCCCCAGCAGCCTCTGACCGCAGCCCCCGGCGCCCTCTGACTGCGGTCCTGGCGCCCTCTGACTGCGGTCCTGGCAGCCTCTGACTGCGGCCCCCGGTGCCCTCTGACTGCGGTCCTGGCAGCTTCTGCTCCGGGCACCTTGTGGAATGGGGTAATCGGGGCCTTGTTAAACCAAAAACATTGAACCAAAGAGAATCAATTTGGGAACAGCTTTTAAGAAATTCCTCCTCCATCACTCTTCCATGTGGTTTACGTCCATGCTGTTTAGCTATGTATGAACTGCAGATGGGTTTCCAAACACATCTTCATGTGCAGTAGACAAACACCTCCCAAGTTTTTAGGCCTCGTTCCAAACAGCCTGAGAGTGAAGTTCTCAGGTTTAAGTGTCAAAAGCTAAAATTTCAACCTGCCACACATTCTATGATGGTTCATTTCATGTGTCAACTTGGCTAGGTTTTGGTGTCCAGTTGTTTGGTCAAACACTGGCTGACTTATTACTGTGAAGGCATTTTGTAGATGGGATTTGAATCTACAATGAGCTGACTGCAACTACAATCAACAGATGAGATTGCCCTCAGCAATGCGGGTGGTCTCCTCATCTAGTAAGTTGGAGGTCTCAACAGCCAGAGCAGGTTTCAGACGTCAGGAGAAGAATTTTTACTTCAACTTCAACACTGACTCTTGCAGGAATTTCCACTCATCCAACTTTCCCAGGGAATCAGACTAAGGGCTGCAGCATCACTGCTACTGGGGGTTCTGACCTGTCCTGCAGAGTCTGGACTTGCCATTCCTCATAGTTGCACAAGCCTGTTCATTATCTTTTTCCCTCTCTCTTTCATACACTTAAAGATGGATCCTTTTGGTTGTTTCTCTGGAGAAGCCTGTCTAATGTGGACTACAAGGTCATGCTCTTTAGAAATGCCTTTCTCATTGAGACATAACCAAGACATAACCAAGTATCCCAAAATTACAAGGTGGACACAGTCTCCAGGAGGTGAGGTTCCTTCAGATGTCACTGAGGGAGGTGAAATGGTCACACTCTGCCTGGACCTGCTGCATTATCTGGTCTGTCCACCTTCTGAGCTCAGCTGACCTTGTTCCCTCCGTTGTTCTCTTTCTTAGGAGGAAGAGGTTGTGAGGTGTCGTGGGTTGTGCTGTGTCACTCCAGAAGGTAGGTTCCCAGCTTCACCCCGGTCTTATGAACGCAGCTTTTGTTGGGAATGGGGTATTTGAAGAGGTGATGAATCAAGCTGAGGCTACACCAGATGACGGGGTCCCAATCCAATATGATGGTGTCCTTATGAGAAAAGGGACACTTGGACATAGAGGCAGATCCAGGAGAAGGAGGAGGCTGCAGTGCTGTGTCCACAAGTCATGGAGCCCCAAGGTGGCCAGCAAACATGAGGAGCTGGATGCGTCAAGGCAGGGCCTTCCCTGCAGGCTTCCGGGGGGGGCGCGGCCCCCTCCCCAGCCCCCTCCCCAGCCCCCCTTCCCCAGCCCTGGCCTCAGTCTTCTGGCCGCCGGGCCTGGAGACCGGCCGCTTCTGTGGCTTTAGGCCATCCGGTTTGTGGTGTTTTGTGGCTGAAGTCCAAGGAAACCAAGCCACAAAAATAAGGGAGAACAGAGGAAGGGTTAAAGGCAAGAATTTCTCAATCACAAGCGAGAATGTCCTAAAATATTTAGCCCTTGTTTTGAATTAAATGACCCAGATCCTGGCATTTCATAGCCTATGAACTTTCTCTTTAAAACAGTCCAGAAAATAGGTAGTCGGAATTTAAGAAAACGTCAGAAGACTCTGAGTAGATTCTGTTTTATCCTTTTAAACCACCTACTTCCAGGTTTGTAGCAGAGATCATTAAAATGACTGATGGGACAAATAAGCTCCTAGCAGCTGAGGCGGACAGGCTCACCCAGCTGAAGCAACTACAAGTCATACATCATTCTGGAGAATTAAATCCTTTGTCTATTGCAAAACAAAACAGAACAAAATAAATAAAACATAAAAAACATACACTCACAATTCTCAAAGACAACCCGGGGAAAAGGGTCGTTGCTGCATGAATAAACGTTGCCACTTCTCTGAGAAACGGGTCCAGCCTGCAGCCTGTGCGGGGTGGGCTGGGGGCCCTGCAGGACCACAGCGGGTCGTCACCCCAACCACACCCACGGCTGAGGAGGGAGAGGGCACAGGGCACAGGGCCACTGGCGTCGTGGGTCCTGAGATGCAGTGAAGCAGCTCATGGCCTCAGCCCTAGGGCCAGCACAGGGGAGCTTTCAAGGCAATTCTGTAAATACTCATCAAGTGCCCGTATTGCCAGACTGTGTGATTTATTCTACTGTCAGGGAGACAGGAGAGAGAGAGACAAGGGCTCTAGCACAGTGCGATAACCGTAAGGACAAGCGGGTATGCAAGAGAAAGGAAGGGGCTCCCAGGGAGGGGCTGCTCCTCAATGGAGGGGTCGGAGGAGGCGGCCCAGAGGTGAGGAAGTCAGAAGAGGACTGTGCCGAGCAGCAGGGATTCTCAGGATGGGAGATTTGGGCACAGACCCTCCCCGCAGAGGCAGAGCAGGGGAACCACTGGAGAGCATCTGAGGGGGTGGGCAGGAGGCCCATGAAGGTGAAGCCGAGAGGCTGGAAGAGTCAAGGAAGGCTCTGCCCTGCAGCCCTCCCGGGGAGCACAGCTCCGGCACCTTGACGGGAGAGACCCCTGTCTACTCCCAGCTCTTGCAAAGCAGCCAGATGCCCCCTCCCCACTGTGAAAATTCCCTGATGTTTGTCTTTTGCACTGTCCCTTCCAGGGGGAAAAAACCACCAAATTCCAAGTGTGAACCTGTTTTCCCCAAGTAGCTTTGCTTCTTCTTCAGGAACTTCCGAGCACACCACAGGTCCCCATGCTGGGCCTCGACCCCCCAGTCCCGCGCCTCACGGGCAAAGACCAGCTGCCTCCTGCCTGCTCGCCCCTGTCCCGACCGCCCTGGGGGCCAGGCCTGCAGCTGAGGGACAGCAGAGCGCACGGCCCAGGACGCAGAGAAGAGGGGACAGCTTCAGACCCCCGCCGGCCACCGGGGCCGGGGTGCCACCCCCTCCCTGCCCCACCAGCACCAGGGGCCCAAGTACCCCAGAGGAGAACACCCAGGCCCAGGGGGCCGGCGAAGAGCTCCGCGACCCCCTGTAGGCCCCTGCCTGGCCCCCACCCAGCACCCCTCAGTCCCCTGCCCAGCCCCCGCCCGGCCCCCTTACTACCTTCCAGCACTTTCCTCCCTCTTGCCCGGCCCTTCCTGCGGCTGCCCCCCCACCCCCCTTTCCAGGGGAGCGGGCTGTCCCCTCGGCCTCTGAAGGGCCACCCTGGCCGCCCTGCCCTCGCTGACCTGGGCGCTGTGTGACCCGCCACCCCCATGCCCCCCCCCAGCAAGCACCCAGGAGCTGGGGGAGGGGCGACCTGCCCATCCCAGGGACAGAGAGCGGCAGAGCTGTGACACTTCTGCCTCCCTGTGTGACCCTGCTCAGTGCCCACTGACCAGTAAAGCGTCTCCTGAGCCCCCGACCAAGCAGCCCTGTGGGGAGCAGCATTGGGGAGCGCCTTGGCCCGAGAGGGAGAGACCTCAGGGGTCCTGAAGAGAGGGGACACTCCCCTTGCCGCCTCACCCATCCCAGGGTCCGTGTGTCCCTGGAGGAGCTGGCCCGGGCGCGGGGAGGCCTGTCCCCAGCTGCCTGGGGGGCTGCAGCGGGACCCCCCACTGCCAGGCCCTCCGCAGGGGCCTTTGGGAAACTTGAGCCTTAAACCCAGAGAGGACAGAGTGAGAGCAGCCTCGCCCGCCGGCGCGGAGGCCACGTCCTCCCCTGCACTGCTCATTCAGCCCGCGTCTGAGAAGAAGGCCACACGCTGGGGTGAAAGTGCCCGAGTGGGACCGGCCCAGCCCATCTCCTAGGACTGGAGGACAGATGGAGTGCCACAGGCCTGGCCCAGCTCAGGGCCGGACGTTTGGGGCTGAGGCCGGGGGAGGGGAGAGGCTGCTCAGCTGCCTCCTCCAGGCTGGCCTCCAGGCCTGCACTGGGAAAGCCCGTCTTCGGCTAAAGGTACTACCAGGGGGGTTACTCTCCTGGTCACAGCCAGGTTGTGTTTGCTCCCCATGGCCCTGCGTCCCCTGCCACAAGGATCTCGGGGTATCTAACTCGCACACAGAACTGCGTCAATTGCAGAACACAGACTCTTCTCCCTGAGAGGGAGAACTTTGTCCCATTACAGGGCGTAGGGTGGGGAAAGGGTCACAGAAATGAACACACTGGGGTCAAGGCCACATCATGCCACGGGAACAGCCCAGAATCTAGCACAGAGCACCCTAGGTTTGAATTCCTGCTGTGCAACCGAGTCCTCGTAGGATCACAGAAGTTCATCGTATCTAGGTAGGCCTCAGTTCTCTAAGTTCTAAAAAGGGAGTTAAGCTCATGGAATATTGTAGGATCAAGCAAAATAAAATAAATGAAAAAGTAAGCTACAAAGCATCATGCAAGAGTCCAATATTATAAGTGCCAAATTATACAGTATGCCCTTTGCACTCCCCTTCAGGTTTTTCTACAACGGTGACCACTGGGCGATTTGTAATATAAAGCTTAACAGTGGCTGAGTAATACAGCAAAACTCTAAGAAACCTAGAAAATGTATTTAATTATATCACCAAATGGATTCCTAACTGCCTTCACTCACATTCTTGTACTCTTTATTTTGAGTCTCTAGAGACCAAAAAATTCCTGGGAATTTATCTTGACAAACTTAAAAGCAAAAATTATTTTTGCAGCTATTGTCAACTAGGCATGAACCCCACTGTAAGGTAATGGCTTTAGGAGATGAGAAACCGACTTCGAGGGAAGGCAGTGTCATCCAAAACATGATCCTGACCATATGGAACTCATTTTGAAAACTGCGGTCTTGATTTTTCAAGTACAAAGAAATGAGGGATCACGGGCACATTTTGAATGAGGTCCTAACCCCCAGCGCTTGGGCAGACGTGCTCCGCATCGACTCACCGCAGACAGTCCCGTTTGCAGCATCGGGCAGCTGACTACGAGATCAGAAAATGTAAACGCTTATTAGCCCATCAGCAAGACTGCTACTCATAAAAATTTTCAATCATAGCTTATAGTCCAATTTCCTTTCACCTTTCAAACACTGGCAATATTCTTATCCTTTCCATAAATTTCCAAGGTAATTAAAAAAAGATAACCCATTCCCTGAGATATTAACCCTTCATCAAGTTTTCAGAGTTTTTAATTCTAGTAAAATAATAAATTCCCACAAAATCCAATATTGTGTAAACGTGAGTGTGCCCACACATGTATGTCTATATGTGGGTACCTGTGTAGACACACGCACATACCTGTGTACGTGCTCAGTGTCTATTCCTTCAACTGAACTTTGTTAATTAAAGAAAGCTTGTCATTGGTCATTGCCTTATTTTCCAGACTGTAAAATGAAGAACGAAAATAAGCAAACGCTTCTCGTTGGCTGCTGAGCTGGGAATTTGATTCCAAGTCCCCTGACTCATTCTGTCTATCAGTTCATTTCCCAGTGTCTTCTCAGGAAATACAGAGTATCCAAGCGGGGCAGAAAAGTAACATCAGCACATGGAAACAATTCTCTGAGCTTATTCAAATGAGCTTTCCTTACTGTCTTTTAACTAAAAGAGCAACTTGAGAACCTGACATAATTTCACTCTGTTCCATGGTTGAAACAGATCCTGTGATGGGGATTCTCAGATTTTCTGTAAGTCTGGACCCATAAAATTTCAAATATTGTGTTTCCAGCCTTTATTTTGCCAAGTAAGAGCATTTAAAAAAACTATCATTTACTAACACCATAATTCATAAAAGACAGGATATTCTAATGCCACAAAACTGTAAAGGAAATGATCTCAGAATAAACAACATTCCCATAAATTGGATAAATTTAGTTTTACAGAAAACTATGTAAAAAAAGTTTCGGTGAAAATGCTTTTCTCACCTGTCGAGGGCGAGTGGGGAAATTCTTCCTTCCTACAAACCTGGAACCTTCACCCACAGTTGCAGATGGTGACAGCCCTTCGTCCAGAACCCTCGCTGGAGGTTCTGGACTAAGGGCTGGATGGCCGACTCCTCAGGCAGAGACAACCTGGGGCAGAGACAGCCATGTTTGCAAAAGGAAGACACGGCTTACGGCTTATTAAGTTTCCTTGAAGAACAGAGGGCAGACAAAAGCATCTAGAAGGTGCTGCTTAGGACTTCAGAACACTTTTGATGAAATTCCCTACCAAAGACCATTTAAATGGCCACACCATGCCTGCTTTTGCAGTGTTGACAGGGGAAGAACTTCTTAGCAAGTGTCACTGACAACGTACTTCCACGTAGATTATCCTATATGTTTACTATCATCATAACTACACAGGCTGTTCCATGTATTATTAGACAGCAAGTCAAGTTTGGAGTCGTAACGGAACTTCAACAGCTTCTGAGGGTTTTTTCTGGGAAATTACTGGGTATAGCAGGTAGAGTTAAGTGGGCAATCCTCAGGATTCAGGGAAGGCCTTGGGACCCCCAGGTAGCCGGGACCCCCATCCCACCCCATGCACCTTTGCTTTTGGTGTCCTCTGCCTGAGGTGACCTCTGTTCACTGTGTCTCTGCAGAGGCTCCATCTACGGACTTCCACCCTCCCAGCAGGATTAATGGCTGTCCCACACACGTCTCAGCCGGGCTTTTTACATAAAAACATTCCAGCAAGATCTTCGTGACAGTAAAAAATGAGCATAAAACAAGTTTCCTACCTAGAAATGCGATATCATCAGATGCACCTCAGGCTAGAAGATGGCTAAGAGGCAGCCTCAAGGCAGGGAGGAAATAATTTTGAGTCTGAAATTCAATATCCAGGAATCTAATCAAAGTAAGGGTCAGATAGAGACATTTTCAAAATAAAAGCACTGAGAAAAAAGTGCTCTTATTCCCCTTGTGTCCTTTTACAGGAATTTACCTGAAGTTGGATGCCAGAAAGAAAAAAAGACAAAGAAAAAAAAAAACAAGGAGGGGTGGGGGAGGAGAACACAAGAGAAATAAAAGTAAATGATGGAAGAAACAGAAGTGAAAACAGAATAAATTTTAGGATTATACCTATGCTGCAGATTTAAAAAATCGGTTAATTTTCATATTAGACAAATATCATAATTAAGCCACTGGACAACCTTAAGATATGATAAATTTATTTCGTTTTTCTAATCAATGATTAGAAAAAGAATCATAAGTATCAGGAGAAACAAATGTAGAAAAGAATCTGGTGCAAATAAAGAGTGGCATGCTTTTGGGCAATTGATAGAGGGTTAAAAAAATTAAAATCCACTTGAAATTTGGAGAAAAACCCACATCGGCACATGCTCTCAGTTCTGTTAACGTGTGTTTCCCTGTGAGAAGTCCATCAGAGGCATGAACTGCACCTGCCTATTTCACACGTATTTTACGGCGTCCCCGGTGGCCACTGCCTCTGGGGAACTGTCCCGACCCTGGCCCTGCCCTGAGCGTGGGTAGGGCCCGCTTTGGGGCATCCCTTGGACACTCGGGCCCGGCCAGCTCGGCCCTGTGCAGCCACCGTCTAACCGTGTCACATCCCCCTGCCCCACCGGAGACAAAACCCACAGCACATGGCACCCGGTGGACACCCAACAAGTATTTCAGGCCAGCCAAGTGGCCCACGCATGGACATGACTCCATCAGCCTTTAAACAGGAGTGTTCGCAGAAGCTCGGTATTTTACACACTTCCTGGAATGATTCGAGAGCTGCAGCGTTAGGCGAGAAAACATCTCGGTCACTGCGAGCCCCAGCGCGGTGGGACGGGAAATAGCCCCCAGTGCCCTGCGGGGTCAGGAGGGGCCTTCTGGCTCCCACCGCCCGCCTCCTCCCTGGAGGCCGCAGGTGCCTGGCCCGGGGCTCTCAAAACTCACTCACTGTGGAATAAAGGAAGACTTTTTAACTCTGGGGAGTCGTTCTAGGAGCCTTGACTCTATGGTAACTTTTATTGGTGGTCAGTATCTGGTGTTTGTAATGATATTTTAATCCTTTTTAGCAAGACTGAAGTGTTCAGAATGCATCTTTCTGAAAATCTTGGGATCTTCTTGACTCATGGGTTATCGTTCTTGTGGCTTTTCTCAACCTCTCTTGCACCCCAGCCTTCCTCTCTAGTTGACATGTCCTTCAGTGTGTTCAGGCACTTAATGGCTTCCCACATGGAGTTTTGGAATAGTTTTTCTCCCCTCTCAGTCTCTTCCTATTAACCCACTCTATACACTGCCCTCCACCATCCTAAAACTGCCACATTTATCACATAGTCCCACGCGGATGTCCTCAGTGACACCTCACTATCCACAGGAAACAGGGCTGCCTCGTGAGGTCCTCCTTCCCTCCCAACTTGACCAGCCATTTCCTCTGCTCTGATCTCTCCAGCTGTCGGGCTTCCAGCACGCAGGGCGAGGACACAGAGGTGGCCGAGGGGAGGCTCTGGACAAGGAGCAGGAGAGGCCGGCTCTGGAGGAGGAGGGCGCGGGACTAAACCTCGACGTCCCCAGAACAAAGTCAGTGAGACACATCTGGGGTGAAAGCCAAGCCCGTGTCCGGGGAGTCATACACGCTCACACACAGTGACAAAGCTGAGAGTCACACGCACGCACGCTCAGTCTTCCAAGAGCAAAACCCAAGGCAGCAACCGCACCAGCTGGTCCAGCCATCGGAAACCAGGACAGCGGAGGGGAGCGGTGGGTAGCCATCGTCCTCTCCCAACTGTTCACCATCAGGTGTCACATGCTTTTAAGAGACTTTTAGTTTAAATTGTCAAATTATTACATTCTCATTGTAGATCATTTTGAAAATATAAACGAAAATAAATGTTTTCATATATATACATATCTATCTTTATTACTTTTGTTTTTTTTGTTTTTTGTCCCAACTAGCAGTGGTTCTCTTTATACAGATCTCACAACGCTCTGATTGGCTTTCTATGCAGTAATCTCAGATCACATCCATCAGATAAGGAATTTCCAGAAATCCTTCCTGGATAACTCCATGTACGATTATGGCTTTCTCTGAAATGGTTGGCTGGTTCCACATTTGGTTAAATCTTTACTTTTATATTAGTAACAATTTGTCCTAAATAGCCTCTTGAATACTGCAGGGAAAAAATTCATTTAGCCAATCGGTTATGTGAACATCTGTGTGGACAAATCTGGTCATTTACCAAGGATGGATTCCCAGAAGGAGATGCTGAGCCCCGCTCTGACTCTCGCCCCTGCTGTCACCTCCCCCGGGGGCCGCGCTGGCTGAGAGCAGCACCCACCCCTCCGCGCCGAGAACCACCGGTCATGAGAAGCGGCAGGCGAAGTAGAACCAGCAGAGGAATTTGCACCAAAATGAATAAGTAGAGCAACCAACTCCAGACGAAACAGAGAACTCAAGGAGTAGAGGGGGAGTTTTAGACTTTCTTGTTCGTATCTTTGGAGAAATACAGGAAGCTATTGAAATGATAAAAAAAACCATAGACTCCAATAAATGAGAGCACTCATATAAAATGATATTTCTTGGTGATCAAAAGTTATGGTTGACAAATAAAAAATTCAGTAAAAGTGGTAGAAGATATACTTGTGCAAATGTTCCAAAATATAACGAGAAAAAAGGTAGAAAATCTGAGTGACAAGCCACCTGAACTGGACTGTCTTAATATAGAAAAGTGACAATACAGCCTTCAGAAGCAGAGGGGAGGAGAGGAAAAATAGGAAAGTGGGAGTGTTCTAGTTTACTAGTTGCCGGAATGCAATATACCAGAAACGGTATATTTAACAAGGGGAATTTAATAAGTTCCTAGTTTACAGTTCTAAGGCCGAGAAAATGTCCCAATTAAAGTGTATAGAAATGTCCAATCTAAGGCATCCGGGGAAAGACACCTTGGTTCAAGAAGGTCAATGGCATTCAACGTTTCTCTCTCAGCTGGAAGGGCACATGGCGAACATGGCGGCGCCTGCTGGCTGCCTTGTGGCTCTACCAAAAGGGCTCTCTCCAAAATGTTTCCTCTTTTAAAGGATTCCAGCAAGCAACTCCACCTTCAGTGGGGGGAGACACAACTCCATGGAAATCATCTAATCAAAAGTTACCACCCACAGTTGGGTGGGTCACATCTTCATGGAAACAATCAAAATGCTCCCACCCAGCAATACTGAATGAGGATCAAAGGGCATGGCTTTTCTGGGGTCCACCGCAGATTCAGACCAGCACAGGAATGAAATGCGATGATCCAAAATACTCAAGTCTTTAAAAAGAGTGAGTTAAGATACTACCTAGAGTTGACACATCAAGGAAGAGAAGCTGATGTGCATTACTGAAATTTACATAGCCAAGCACCAGAAGCCATCAAAACCTGGGGTGCAGGGTGAGCAGAAATGGGGCTAGTGAAAGTGGAAAGTCCTGCTTTCATAGCAGTTAGCCAAAAGATGCAGGCTGACTTAAGATATCTTATTCAGGACACTTTATTCGAGGAAATTCTTGAAGCGAGAATTAAACGTGTTTGCATTATTGTTTGCTGTCATGGGGGTACCCAACAGAAATGCTACCAACTAAAATTATCCATTTTAATTTCAGAATGGTACCTGTTCCTGTGTCCTTGTCCCTGTTATACCCTTCTATGTAGGTAGAATGCCATCATTAGGTACAAAGAATCATTTCATAAAAATGAAAACTACAGTTTTCCTAAGGCAAGTTGACTCAACAAGCTTTTTCAAACACACAAATGTACATTTACATAGTATTTGCACTGGGCATAATTTAGGGGATAATAAGTGGAAAGAAAGTTGGGGGTAGGCTTGAAAGATTTTATTCTCCAAAGAGTTCCAAAAGACTCCTTGGGGGGAGCTTGGGAAGGCTTTAGGAGTGGGCGTCGATCCCACTGTGGTTTAAACAAGGAGGTGAGGCCTGGAGGTGGGAAGCACGTCTCTGGCAAGGGGACAGAGGGTACATTTTCACGTGGGGCTGGGGGCGGTGAAGAGTGCCGTGTGGAGGGGTCAGGGAGGGAAGAGCAGGTCAGGCCAGCACCGCTTGGCGAAGGCTCTTGAGAAGGGCAGGAGATACCTGTTGTAGCCTTCGGCTAACTTGTAAAAAATCCTCGAAGAGAGCTAAAGGACAAATTCAACATGTGCTGATACTTGAAATAAAAAAACAAACAACTCTCTTACCCTCTCCCAGCACATGCATTGATTTAGGCATGATGAGTGTTCATAATAAACACCACCCCCCAAAAAAAACCACCATTTTTTTCTAAGGCAATATGGGCCGTAAGATTATTCAGCCCCCATAATATTCAGATATCCCATGAATTGTCCCTCTGTCTTCCTCTGCAGGAAGAAAAACCTTTCCCAACAACAAATACCTGCTGCCTGCCCGCAGGAAGTTATTCTACCAGGAGCTCACTCTGCTGAGAAACTCATATTTCTACCTAGACATTTCTTGTTCTTATCCACATGCGGTCGTGTGAATCTGTGTGTGTTCCCAGAAAAAACACACTCTTACATTTAATCCATTCCTGTGGGTGTGGGCCCATTATAAACAGAACTTCAGTTAAAGTGTGACCCACCTCATTCAGAATGGGTCTTAATCCTAGTTTTCATATGAGGATGAAATGCAAACAGAGAGAAAGTCATGAAAGTGAGAAGCTGAACTCAACAAAGGATCAGCCAAGGATCATGCTTTAACCTGACCCTTTCCATGATATTTGCTTTGAGCTGCCTAGGAAAGCAAAGCACGTGTTAGAAGTGTCGGCCCAGAGTCTCAATGACCAAAGTGACTGAGGAAGAAACTGTGTTGTGGCTGCCACTGTACTAAAAATTACAGTATAAAATGGTCCGGAAGGAGGGCATGAACTTGCCCATTGACTGGAATTCCCTTCTTTGATTCAACCATCTTATCAATTAAGCGAATGGAATAAGATTTAAAAGCACCCCTGTCTGCCAAAAAGAAACGCACATAGGGTGCATCCTGGTGGAATGGGGAAGAGCTCCTGAGCAGACGCAGGATGGGCTGGAGAACAGCCTTCTTTTTCCCAGCCAGCTGCTCTCACAGGCCCCCTCCACCCCTCCTACACCTGAAGCTCAAAGAAATGAGAGAAAGTGTTGCTCCCTGGAAAGGGAAAACACGCGGAGAGCTATCAGCAGCCCAGTGCTTTCCAAGCAGGTCTTCAGAGTTAACCAGATAGTTCGGCCACAGAAACCATTCTTAGCTAAAGAAAAGTGTTCTGTCTCACTTCAGATTTCCAATGTCTAACTTCCTGCATTGCAGCTGCTGAGAAATACCAAACACTTTTAAATAAAACATCCTTTCTAAGTTTACACTTATACTGGATCAAAAATAATAGGCTATACTTACAGGATTGTTTTAAAGAAACAGAGCCAACTGTAAGGAATCTAAGGAGTGGCAAATTCCAGTGAACTAGAATCTTCACTAAACCATTAGGTAATTGTATTTCCTTTGGTTCAAAGATGAGCAGAAGGGCTCACTTAGGGGAGTACATTTTTAAAGGAAAGGAAAGAAAACTTTGTCTTATTCTGCCTCGTTGTCATCTGGTTGTCAGCTGCTGAGAGCTGCATTGTTGTAGCACATGACTTAGAAGGCTCTAGATTTCTTGGTGAGGTACAGATAGAGGTTAGTGTTTAAGGTGATTTCTTTGTTTCTTTTTTTTTTTTTAATTTTTATTTTTTTATTTTTATTTATTTTTTTATTAATTAAAAAAAATTAACTAACACAACATTAGAAATCAATCCATTCTACATATGCAATCAGTAATTCTTAATATCATCACATAGGTGTATGGTCATCATTTCTCAGTACATATGCATCGATTTAGAGAAAGAAATAGCACGACAACAGAAAAAGAAATAAAGTGATAACACAGAGAAAACACAAATAAAAATAAAAAGTACAAAAATATATAAGAGAAAGAAAAAAAAAAACAAAAAAAACTATAGATCAGATGCAGCTTCATTCAGCATTCCAACATAATTACATTACAGTTAGGCAGTATTGTGCTGACCATTTTTTTTTTTCTTTTTAGACATCATACCATTCTACATATGCAATCAGTAATTCTTAACATCATCACATAGATGCATGATCATCGTTTCTTAGTACATTTGCATCGGTTTAGAAGAACTAGCAGTATAACAGAAAAAAATATAGAATGTTAATATAGAGAAAAAAAATAAAAGTAATAATAATAAGAACAAAACAAACAAAACAAAACAAGAACCTATCGCTCGGATGCAGCTTCGTTCAGTATTTTAACATGATTACTTTACAATTAGGTATTATTGTGCTGTCCATTTTTGAGTTTTTGTATCTAGTCCTATTGCACAGTCTGTATTCCATCAGCTCCAATTACCCATTATCTTACCCTGTTTCTAACTCCTGCTGAACTCTGTTACCAATGACATATTCCAAGTTTATTCTCGAGTGTCGATTCACATCATTGGGACCATACAGTATTTGTCTTTTAGTTTTTGGCTAGACTCACTCAGCATAATGTTCTCTAGGTCCATCCATGTTATTACATGCTTCATAAGTTTATCCTGCCTTAAAGCTGCATAATATTCCATCGTATGTATATACCACAGTTTGTTTAGCCACTCGTCTGTTGATGGACATTTTGGCTGTTTCCATCTCTTTGCAATTGTAAATAATGCTGCTATAAACATTGGTGTGCAAATGTCTGTTTGAGTTTTTGCCCTTAATTCCTTTGAGTAGATTCCCAGCAATGGTATTGCTGGGTCGTATGGCAATTCTATATTCAGCTTTTTGAGGAACCGCCAAACTGCCTTCCACAGTGGTTGCACCATTTGACATTCCCACCAACAGTGGATAAGTGTGCCTCTTTCACCGCATCCTCTCCAGCACTTGTCATTTTCTGTTTTGTTGATAATGGCCATTCTGGTGGGTGTGAGATGATATCTCATTGTGGTTTTGATTTGCATTTCTCTAATGGCCAGGGACATTGAGCATCTCTTCATGTGTCTTTTGGCCATTTGTATTTCCTCCTCTGAGAGGTGTCTATTCAAGTCTTTTTCCCATTTTGTAATTGGGTTGGCTATCTTTTTGTTGTTGAGTTGAACAATCTCTTTATAAATTCTGGATACTAGACCTTTATCTGATATGTCGTTTCCAAATATTGATTCCCATTGTGTAGGCTGTCTTTCTACTTTCTTGATGAAGTTCTTTGATGCACAAAAGTGTTTAATTTTGAGGAGTTCCCATTTATTTATTTCCTTCTTCAGTGCTCTTGCTTTAGGTGTAAGGTCCATAAAACCGCCTCCAATTGTAAGATTCATAAGATATCTCCCGACATTTTCCTCTAACTGTTCTATGGTCTTAGACCTAATGTTTAGATCTTTGATCCATTTTGAGTTAACTTTTGTGTAGGGTGTGAGATATGGGTCTTCTTTCATTCTTTTGCATATGGATATCCAGTTCTCTAGGCACCATTTATTGAAGAGACTGTTCTGTCCCAGGTGAGTTGGCTTGACTGCCTTATCAAAGATCAAATGGCCATAGATGAGAGGGTCTATATCTGAGCACTCTATTCGATTCCATTGGTCGATATATCTATCTTTATGCCAATACCATGCTGTTTTGACCACTGTGGCTTATAATATGCCTTAAAGTCAGGCAGTGCAAGACCTCCAGCTTCGTTTTTTTTCCTCAAGATGTTTTTAGCAATTCGGGGCACCCTGCCCTTCCAGATAAATTTGCTTATTGGTTTTTCTATTTCTGAAAAATAAGTTGTTGGGATTTTGATTGGTATTGCATTGAATCTGTAAATCAATTTAGGTAGGATTGACATCTTAACTATATTTAGTCTTCCAATCCATGAACACGGTATGCCCTTCCATCTGTTTAGGTCTTCTGTGATTTCTTTTAGCAGTTTTTTGTAGTTTTCTTTATATAGGTTTTTTTGTCTCTTCAGTTAAATTTATTCCTAGGTATTTTATTCTTTTAGTTGCAATTGTAAATGGGATTCGTTTCTTGATTTCCCCCTCAGCTTGTTCATTGCTAGTGTATAGAAATGCTACAGATTTTTGAATGTTGATCTTGTAACCTGCTACTTTGCTGTACTCATTTATTAGCTCTAGTAGTTTTGTTGTGGATTTTTCCGGGTTTTCGCCGTATAGTATCATATCGTCTGCAAACAGTGATAGTTTTACTTCTTCCTTTCCAATTTTGACGCCTTGTATTTCTTTTTCTTGTCTAATTGCTCTGGCTAGAACCTCCAACACAATGTTGAATAATAGTGGTGATAGTGGACATCCTTGTCTTGTTCCTGATCTTAGGGGGAACGTTTTCAATTTTTCCCCATTAAGGATGATATTAGCTGTGGGTTTTTCATATATTCCCTCTATCATTTTAAGGAAGTTCCCTTGTATTCCTATCTTTTGAAGTGTTTTCAACAGGAAAGGATGTTGAATCTTGTCAAATGCCTTCTCTGCATCAATTGAGATGATCATGTGATTTTTCTGCTTTGATTTGTTGATATGGTGTATTACATTAATTGATTTTCTTATGTTGAACCATCCTTGCATACCTGGGATGAATCCTACTTGGTCATGATGAATAATTCTTTTAATGTGTTGTTGGATACGATTTGCTAGAATTTTATTGAGGATTTTAGCATCTATATTCATTAGAGAGATCGGCCTGTAGTTTTCTTTTCTTGTAATATCTTTGCCTGGTTTTGGTATGAGGGTAATGTTGGCGTCATAGAATGATTAGGTAGTTTTCCCTCCACTTCGATTTTTTTGAAGAGTTTGAGGAGAATTGGTACTAATTCTTTCTGGAATGTTTGATAGAATTCACATGTGAAGCCATCTGGTCCTGGACTTTTCTTTTTAGGGAGCTTTTGAATGACTGCTTCAATTTCTTTACTTGTGATTGGTTTATTGAGGTCATCTATGTCTTCTTGAGTCAAAGTTGGTTGTTCATGTCTTTCCAGGAACCCGTCCATTTCCTCTAAATTGTTGTATTTATTAGCGTAAAGTTGTTCATAGTATCCTGTTATTACCTCCTTTATTTCTGTGAGGTCAGTAGTTATGTCTCCTCTTCCATTTCTGATCTTATTTATTTGCATCCTCTCTCTTCTTCTTTTTGTCAATCTTGCTAAGGGCCCATCAATCTTATTGATTTTCTCATAGAACCAACTTCTGGCCTTATTGATTTTCTCTATTGTTTTCATGTTTTCAATTTCATTTATTTGTGCTCTAATCTTTGTTATTTCTTTCCTTTTGCTTGCTTTGGGGTTAGCTTGCTGTTCTTTCTCCAGTTCTTCCAAATGGATAGTTAATTTCTGAATTTTTGCCTTTTCTTCTTTGCTGATATAGGCATTTAGAGCAATAAATTTCCCTCTTAGCACTGCCTTTGCTGCGTCCCATAAGTTTTGATATGTTGTGTTTTCATTTTCATTCGCCTCGAGGTATTTGCTAATTTCTCTTGCAATTTCTTCTTTGACCCAGTCGTTGTTTAGGAGTGTGTTGTTGAGCCTCCACGTATTTGTGAATTTTCTGGCACTCTGCCTATTATTGATTTCCAACATCATTCCTTTATGGTCCGAGAAAGTGTTGTGTAAGATTTCAATCTTTTTAAATTTGTTAAGACTTGCTTTGTGACCCAGCATATGGTCTATCTTTGAGAATGATCCATGAGCACTTGAGAAAAAGGTGTATCCTGCTGTTGTGGGATGTAATGTCCTATAAATGTCTATTAAGTCTAGTTCATTTATAGTAATATTCAGATTCTCTATTTCTTTGTTGATCCTCTGTCTAGATGTTCTGTCTATTGATGAGAGTGGTGAGTTGAAGTCTCCAACTATTATGGTATATGAGTCTATTTCCCTTTTCAGTGTTTGCAGTATATTCCTCACGTATTTTGGGGCATTCTGATTCGGTGCATAAATATTTATGATTGTTATGTCTTCTTGTTTAATTGTTCCTTTTATTAGTATATAGTGTCCTTCTTTGTCTCTTTTAACTGTTTTACATTTGAAGTCTAATTTGTTGGATATTAGTATAGCTACTCCTGCTCTTTTCTGGTTGTTATTTGCATGAAATATCTTTTCCCAACCTTTCACTTTCAACCTATGTTTATCTTTGGGTCTAAGATGTGTTTCCTGTAGACAGCATATAGAAGGATCCTGTTTTTTAATCCATTCTGCCAATCTATGTCTTTTGATTGGGGAATTCAGTCCATTGACATTTAGTGTTATTACTGTTTGGATAATATTTTCCTCTAACATTTTGCCTTTTGTATTATATATATCATATCTGATTTTCCTTCTTTCTACACTCTTTTCCATATCTCTCTCTTCTGTCTTTTTGTATCTGACTCTAGTGCTCCCTTTAGTATTTCTTGCAGAGCTGGTCTCTTGGTCACAAATTCTCTCAGTGACTTTTTGTCTGAGAATGTTTTAATTTCTCCCTCATTTTTGAAGGATAATTTTGCTGGATATAGGAGTCTTGGTTGGCAGTTTTTCTCTTTTAGTTTTTTAAATATATCATCCCACTGTCTTCTAGCTTCCATGGTTTCTGCTGAGAAATCTAAACAAAGTCTTATTGGGTTTCCCTTGTATGTAATGGATTGTTTTTCTCTTGCTGCTTTCAAGATCTTCTCTTTCTCTTTGACCTCTGACATTCTAACTAGTAAGTGTCTTGGAGAACACCTATTTGGGTCTAATCTCTTTGGGGTGCGCTGCACTTCTTGGATCTGTAATTTTAGGTCTTTCATAAGAGTTGGGAAATTTTCAGTGATAATTTCTTCCATTAGTTTTTCTCCTCCTTTTCCCTTCTCTTCTCCTTCTGGGACACCCACAACACGTATATTTGTGCGGTTCATATTGTCCTTGAGTTCCCTGATACCCTGTTCAAATTTTTCCATTCTTTTCCCTATAGTTTCTGTTTCTTTTTGGAATTCAGCTGTTCCATCCTCCAATTCACTAATTCTATCTTCTGTCTCTTTAAATCTATCATTGTAGCTATCCATTATTTTTTCTATGTTTGCTACTTTATCCTTCACTTCCATAAGTTCTGCGATTTGTTTTTTCAGTTTTTCTATTTCTTCTTTATGTTCAGCCCATGTCCTCTTCATGTCCTCCCTCAATTTATCAATTTCATTTTTGAAGAGGTTTTCCATTTCTGTTCGTATATTCAGCATTAGTTGTCTCAGCTCTTGTGTCTCATTTGAGCTATTGGTTTGTTCCTTTGACTGAGCCATATTCTCAATCTTTTGAGCGTGGACAGTTATCTTCTGCTGCTGGCGTCTGGGCATTTATTCAGATTTCTCTTGGTGTTGGACCCAGCAAGGTTGTAATATTTTTCTGTGAAATCTCTGGGATCTGTTTTTCTTATTTTGCCCAGTATGTGGCGCACGTGGCACACGTTTGTCTCAAGTGTTTGGAATGGGTCTCCCCCAGTCACCGATCTCCGTGGCCTGGGGATTTTGGATCCAATTCTCTCCGTTGGTTCAGGGGCCGCGCGTGGTGGGGGTGTCAGCTGCCGCGGCTTGAGGGGACCCTGTGGCTGGTTGCGGGCCGCAGCGGGCCTGGGGGATTCCCCACTGGACCAGGAAGCCTCCCGTGGGGGGAGGCTACCGCTGCTTGGATAGCCCTCCTATCCGAGACTCGTATCCGCGGACTCGAAGCAGAGACTCGAAGCCGCCCGCAAAAGAGGGGTGCCGCCTGCCTCGGCTTGGGAAACTTGCTTCTCCAATACTCTCAGCCGGCCCGGAAAGGAGGGAGGGAGTAGCTCGGACCACCGCAGTTGCCGCTGATCGGGAAATCACGCGCCGCTCGGGGGTCTCACCGCAGCCGAGTCTCGCAGTCAGTCTAGCCAGCCCAGACTTTGGATAGCCCTCTGATCTGAGATTCGTAGCCGCGGACTCAAAGCCGAGACTCGAAGCCGCCCGCAAAAGTGTGGCGCTGGCCGCCTTGGCTGGGAAGCTTGTCTCTCCGAGTCTCTCAGCCAGCCCGGGAAGGAGGGAGGGATTAGCTCGGACCGCCGCAGCCGCGGCTGCTCGAGGGTCTCGCCGCAGCCAAGTCTCGCAATCAGACTTGCCAGCCCAGACTTTGGATAGCCCTCTGATGCGAGACTCGTAGTCGCGGACTCGAAGCCGAGACTCGAAGCCGCCCGCAAAAGTGTGGCGCCGGCCGCCTTGGCTGGGTAGCTTGTCTCTCTGCGTCCCTCAGCCAGCCCGGGAAGGAGGGAGGGATTAGCTTGGACCGCCGCAGCTGCGGCTGCTCAGGAAATCGCCCGCCGCTCGGGGATCTCACTCACCGCAGCCGAGTTCCGCAGTCAGACTAACCAGCCCAGACTGGGTTACGCTGTGTGTCCATTCCCTGCTGTAGCCCCGGAAGCTGTTCTGTACTGTTTCTGTTCACCTATTAGTTGATTTGGAGTCGGAGGAACTAAGACGCATGTACCTTACTAAGACGCCATCTTGGATCTCCCTCTTTGTTTCTTTTAAAACAGGCATCTGCAATGTCATCATGTGGCTGGCCCTCCTAAGAATCAAACTTGGGGGGGGGGATTTTAATTCAATAAGGAATATTGGAGAAGGATGAAATTTTGATCTATCAAAACTGGCACCTACTGAGTCTCAGTCGGTCAATTTCTTTTGTTTCCTTATCATCGGTCTCCCAACACTCTCTCCAAGATCTCGAACCATACATGAGCCCCTTTACCACGATTTTCCACAAAAACTTCTCTTAGCATGAACACACTGCTCTGTAAGTGCCCGGCATGATTGAACAGGATGCCAGGGAGTTAGGGAGCTTGGCCTTGGTCAGTAGACTCAAAACAAAAATAAAACAAACTCCAGAATCCATGGGTTGTATGACTTTGAGTCGCAGGGAATGATTTTTTAAATATCGGCCAGAATATGTCATAAGAGAAGCAAACATCACTAGAGGTGCCCCCAAGCTAGCCGTGGTGGGATTTAGAGTCATTTGTGGGAAATGCGTCTGGGACTGCTGCTCGCTTGGACGAGATCTGTGGGTGTAGCGTTTGTATCAACCTCATATTTGAAATGAAACAAAAACCAACACATTCACCGTCTATGGAGCACATCAGTTTTATGGAGCCATTCTGTAAAAAAAATGGAAGGTTTTATTTCTGGAGAAATTGGTTTGAATCCCCAAGAAATGTTATAGGTTACTTTTCAAGACAATATTGATGATTGGTTGCTTCCCACTCTTTTTTTGGTATTTTTTTTTTACTCCCCTTCTATTGCTGTCACTAAAAAAAAAAATTATCTGCATAGAGAGCATGGATTCACACTCACAGAGTCACTAGCATCCATGCAAGGCAGGAAGAAAATGCATATATTTACCCGTGTTCTTCTCTAGTCTAATGGGGAGGTGTGTCAGGGAGCCCAGCCCCGGGTAGACCAGCTGGCTCCACTCCTGTTCCCACCCCCTGCAGCTGTGTGACCTTGGGCGAGACCCTCTTTCCCTCCTCTTCAAGACGAAGGCTGACTGGATCTACAGCACAGGGTCGGTGGCAGTTAACTCAATACCCGAGAAACGCTCAGCGTCATATTGGACATGTGATGTTATTTCACTATTTAAGCCCCCGTGTCTCTCTTCTGTAAAGAGAGAGTGCTTACTTTGCCTAACTTACTGCACCGATGTGAACACAAGAGGAGAGAAAAGCCTCAGCACGTGGCTGGGAGCAGAATGAGACCTGGTCTCTATTACTCTGACCTTTCTCAGAAGAGCAGCCCCTCAGGAGCCCGGCCACCCCATGGCCCTCGAACCTCTGCTTTCCAGTACCCGAGCTCTGGGGCCGCAGCTCCTTGGGGCTGATTCGAGCAGCAGGCTCTGCTCTTCCTCCAAGATGCTCTTCAGGAAGGTCAGACCCGGCTGGCCTGTGCCGTCCCAAAGGAGAGGAACCCCTTAGAAACATGGACCATTTGCTTCTCTCCTAACTGCTCTTGTGGACTCAACCAGTGTTTCCTTAAGCAAAATTACCCTGAGTTATCCACACGGCAAAGCACAAAGAAACAGCTGCAGGCATTGGCCCCCAACTCCAGAGAGGTGTTGTGCTGGGCTGAAAGTGTCGTGTGCCCCTGCAAAGCCATGCTCTTTTCATCCTAATCCCACCCTGGGGGCAAACCAATTGCTTGGGTGGGGCCTTTTGATTGCGTTGTTGCAATGGAGATGCGACCCATCCAGTTGTGGGTTGGACCTTTTGATTAGATGGAGATGTGACCCCACCCATTCAAGGTGGGCCTTAATCCTTTTACTGGAGATCTGTAGGAAGAAAATAAAGGGCAGAAAACATAAGAGAGAGTTGAGATGTTTGAAGACAGAGAGAAGCTCAGAGAGGCCACTGGAAACAATTGCTGAAAGCAACGACAGCAGGGAGCAAAGGGCAGCAGACATCACCATGTGCCTTTCCATGCGACAGAGAGACCCAGGACACCATCGGTCTTTCTTGAGTGAAGCCATCCTCTTGTTGATGCCTTAATTTGGACATTTTCAGGGGCTTAGAATGGTAAGTTCTACTAAATCCCCTTTGTAAAAGCTGATCCATTTCTGGTGCATCGCATTCCAGTAACAGTAACAAACCAAAACAACCGTCCACCTGGTTGACAAAATTCACATCCCCTGAGGCGGAGGGTGATTGCAAAAGCATAAGGAGGTCCCTGGCAACTAAGCAGCAAGCTATGAGTGGGCAGGAGTTGCCAGCTAAGCAGGGATATGCTCAGGTGCTACAGGGACAGCCAGGTCCCAGCAGCATCTGAGCATTTATGGACCAGAGCAGAAATCTCCCTGAAACAAACCAGGCAGTTGGGACATCTGCAGAGCAGACACAAAATATGATAACTCAGGGTGGCCTCTGAGACCCAGACTTGGAGGCTGAGGCCTTCCTGCTGTCTGCAGGCACATTTGGGTAAAGAATTGCGCACGCTTTAGGCAGTGAGGACATATCCCAGTTCAATTATATTCTTCAGACTCTTTCCCTTCAATTACCCATACAGCAGAAGTAAAGTGTCTGCGAGTAGAGGGAAAGAAGGGGTCGGGACTCCACATCTCCATTTCGCCTCCCCCTTCACATACTGCTCTCCAAATCTCGGGCCCCGGGGACTCTCTGCAAAGCCTCCCCGAGCTCCCTGATAAGGGCAGCTCTTCCTGCCGTGCTCTCACTGAACCACGGTCCCAACTTTTGGCAATGATCACATTATATCACAGCTGCACACCGGCTTATTTGGTTGATGTCTTCCCCTCTCGACAGTAAGCTCCATGAGGGCAGGGACATGTGCTCTGTCTAACGGTTTACAGCCTGACTCACGCTCGGTAAGTGAGGAAAGGGGGACGGAGGGCTGCTGGTGACCAGGGATCCTGGGAATAGCATCTGCCACCAAAGGGAAATGGGTCTGACCCATGAGACCTTGGGGCCCACTTGCTGTCCGTCTGCCCCCTCACTGTCCATCTGTCCACTCACTGTCTGTCCATTCACTGTCCATCTGTACACTCATTGTCCATCTGCCCACTCACTGGCCATCTGCCCACCTGCTGTCCGTCTGTCCACTTGCTATCCATTTGTTCACTCCCTGTCTGTCTGCCTGGTAGGTAAAAACAGCTCTTCTGCAGAGATCAGGGGGCCCTTAGGAAAAAATTGAAGCTGCAGTGCTCGAAGAGGGGCAAGATTAGTTTTGTCAGAAGATGGAAAATAATACCTGACTCCTCTTTCCCCCCAAAGCCAAGACCCATTTCGGGTTTCTGTGGGGCAATGGCTTAATTCTCCTTCAAAAGGAAACTCTGAATTGGGTTCAAGTGATTAACACCCAATTTTATGTCTGTGATAGGGAATCTGTTGTTGCAATTTAGGAAAAAGGATAAAATTATTTTGCTACTTCCTCTTCTTTTTCTCTTCCTTACACAAAGAGATAATAGTCCTAAAAAGTCATCTTGTTCATGAATTTGAATTGTAATAGAACCCTTATCTAGTTTAAGAAAAAGACAAGACACATGAATTTCTATGTAATTTATTAAATGACCTCAGAAAAAGCAGAGTCAGAGAGCTATTTTTAGAGTGGTCAAATTCAACACAAAAATAAGCTCTGGGAGATGGTGAAATATACTTACCACCAGTTCATTTCCCCCTGTTCTAGTTTGCTAGCCACCAGAATGCAATATACCAGAAACGGAATGGCCTTTAAAAGAGGGAATTTAATAAGTTGCTAGTTAACAGTACTAAGGCTTCACTGAAACAAGGCCGATGAAGTTTCCTTCTCAACTGGAAAGGCACGTGGGGAACACGGCCAGAAAGTCCAAATAAAATAGATAGGGCTGAGGACCTGCAGAGGAGGAGTGGACTCCAGAGAGAGTGGACTCCAGTGTGTTACCAGCGTGGAGTAACAAGTCCTAGGTCGTTCTGCTGCCAAGTTGTGGAGCCAAGATTCGAACCCCAACGGTCTGTTGCCAGGGTCCAGGCTCTTAGCTACTCACTCTTTCTTTCAGAGTAGATAAGAAACATCCCCACAGTGGAAGATTCTGGGAGTTTACAGTGCAGCGGATTGTTCCAAGATGTTGAAGAGCCAAGCCCAGATGTGGACAGTGTCTTGGGAGAGTGAAATCAGGCTTCATGGACATGCAAGGAGGTAGGGATGAAGGGATGATGGCTATGACATGACTCGGGACTGTGACATGGAAAATTGGTCTTGTAAGCCTGTATTTTATGATATTTCCATGTGGGCACAATGAATATTCTTACCATGCCAGTTAACAGGTTATCTAACTCTGCTTGAAAAGTCTTTTGAAAGTGTATTCTTCACAGACCTCTGAGCTTATTAATAATGTCATCTTGCTTCATTGTTAATTGCATTTTTCTCTAATTGACCTAATCTTTCCATGGGTAAAATGACTGCCTCTGTATTTTTGATTTATTGGGCAAGGGCTGTAATTTCCTTCTGAATCTACTTATCATCCCTAGTAAAAGTAATGCTGAATAACTTAGGCACATACCTGTCAGAATTAATTGTATGTGTTTTAGCTTGTTAATGCTGCCTGAAATGCAATATACTAGAAATGGGTTAGCTTTTATGAAGGGAATGTTTTAAGTTACAAGTTTACATTCTAAGGCCACATAAATGTGCAAACTAAGGCATCCAAAGCAAGATACCTTGACTCTAGAAAGGTCAATCTGGGAAGCCATGTGGCTGGCATCTGCTGGTCCTTTGGCTTCTGGTTTCAAACAGCTTCCCCAGGGACGTTTTCCTTCTGCATCTTCAAACATCTCTGTCTGTGTCTGTGTCAGCTCTGAGCTTTTTCCAAAGTAGTTCTCTCTTAAAGGGTTCCAGTAAGCTGATTAAGGCCCACTTTGAATGGGCAGAGTCACATCTCCATGGAAACCACCTGATCAAGAAGGTCTCACCCACTACTGGGTGGGTCACATCTCCATGGAAACAACTTAATCAAAGGGATCCCGCCAAATACTAAGTCTATCCCCACAAGATAGATTTGAAAAAGAACGCGGCTTTTCTGGGGTACACAGCAGCCTCAAAATGGCACAAATGGTTACTGGAAGATCAAAAAAGGTCATTTTTTTGTCTTTTAAAATACTCATAACTTCAAGTTTGCATTTTAATGCATCTTGTCTCCTCCCCAAGTGAGTTTTCCAGGTATAATACTCACTTCTCTGAAATCCTATGGCCATATCAGTAAATGCACCTAGCATTAATTATATCCTATATCCTGGCTTTACGTTAGGGACTGTTATACTTTCCTAACTAGTCTGCCCTCATCTTGAGTGTCATCATCTCACAAAGTAAAAATGTCTTCTGTTTCTTAGTATCCTGCCAGCATCGGGCATACAGCCGGTGCTCAGTGGAGGCTGTGGCTCTCACTTGTCAGTGATGAATAATGACTGGCTGACGTTCTTAGAGGTACTCAGGCCGGTGGTCAGACCCCTGGATTGGCCATCAGGAGGCATTGTCTGTGACTTTGGCTGGGTCCCAGAAGCTCTCGTTTTCTCCACAGATACCTTGGAGGTACAATCTCTATGCGGACAGTGGTTCTCAGCCTTCACTGCACGGTTACCCACCGACATGGGCTCCCACCCCCAGACGTTCTGATTTCGTGGGCTGAGGCATTGGGATTTTTAACAGCTCCACAGGTGGTTCTATTGCAAAGCTGAGGTGGAGAAGAATTTGCCTAGAGAATCTCAGAAACTTTAATGAGATCTCTAATGGCCCAGTGTACTGGTCTCCACCACCCCCACACCTACTCACCCATCAAGTTCTAAAGATCTGCCTCTAAAATTAGAATAAACACAGCACTTGCCTCAAAAGGTGGCAGTGAAGACAATGCATTACCACTAGCAAACTGCTTAGACGAGTCTTGAACCCATAAGTACCCAATAGATGTTGGTTATAATCTAATGTCTTTTCCTAGCAGGAGTTCAACAGGCACCGGATGGATAAATGGACTTGGAAATCAAACTATGACAGAATTACAGTATTCGCAGCAACCAACAGGGCTTGGTCTTCTTCCTGATTTACTTCAAACTTGCAGACAAATTCTAGACAACACATATAACCTCTCTTTGACCTTTATAGCTATAAAACGATGATGTTATACTTTCTTCCTCTCTTCAAACTGACATGAAGATTAATTCTACAATGTCTTTTCATTGAAACTTTTGATGATCGTGTTTTACAAGTATAAAATATCATTTTTAATTGCCCTAGTTTTTATCTGTTGTCTTCCAGATGGAGTGGGAGAGCTACTTCTGATAGAATCCCAGACACGCTTACTGCCATGTTCTTTGTTTCACTTGACGCATTCGGAGCGTCCCATGTGCAGACTGTCTAATGCTATAGTTAGAGCTCTCATTTGGATTTGGCATCTGCTAACAGGCACATCATGGGGACCGAGCTGCACCTATTTGAGCACGATGGCAAAATGGACGAGAGAGTGACTGAGCCTTTTCAGGAAAGGGGCACTGTCCTGCCACATGCCAAAGAACCCAAGTCAAGCAGCGATTGTTTCATTGCATGCTGGGACATAACAAAGCATCAGACTAATGTCTCAAAGATCAATGTCTTTGAGAGAGATGAACCCAAGGGTGGTGGGGGATGCTTAGTGCACAACCCAGGGGAGTAAAAACCTATGTCAAGTGTTGATTTATTGAGTCATTTCTGTTAAAGCTACACTTAGAAGATGCATCACAGGCTGAATTCTGGGAGGAGAATGTGCCAGGCTGCAGCAAGGGGTGGGGCAGGTACTGCTGGGAGAAAGCTCACCACTCCTTTTGGAGTGTTTGATAAATTGTGATTTCTGAAAGTGTTCATTTCAGGGCCAGTGTGTCTTATTTTATGACTTTATCTTCTCCTCTGACCAGGCTAAGCACAAGTTCTGCTAAGTAAGCCAAAGGGAGCTGGCCAAGTCCACTTTCCACCGAGCAACTTTCTCCACAGCGAATCGTTATCCCTTGTGGCTTTCGTCTGGCTGTACCCACGTTTTTGAGAAAAGATGGCAACCTGTTCCGATGAGTTTCCTTCTCAATTTACTTTGAAGGGGTCTAAAGCTGAAAGGAACCTTACAGGTCATCTAGTGACAACCTTCTCATTTTACAGATAAGGAGATGGAAACTTGGAAAAGCCATAATCCGAGGGCCAGGATCACCTAACCGGGTCTTGGAAAAGTCAGGACTAGACTTGAGAGTCTCATCCCCTGCCCAGGAGCAGTCCATGGAAGAGTCATCCATGATGGTGGGCAGCTCTGGAGTGAACACCTGCTGCAATTACTGGCCGAGGCTACGCACACCACACGGGCTCGAGCACCTGTGTGATCACCTGAACTCTTTGGGACATAAAGCAGATGATAACTAATAAGGCAAGATTGTGCTGGGCTTTGTCACTTGTAACTAAGATGGGACAGAAAGTCTGAACTTCGGGTTGTTCTTAAGAATACAGAGAATAAGAGCTGATTAAATGGTTCGACCAAAGGTGTTTATTCTCAACCAGGTAATACAGAACACTCTAGAATGAGCCAGGACATCAGTATAAAAAGCTATTTACAAAGATTTCATACTCTTTGAGCCTCATCTAAAATATTTATAACCTACTTCAAACCTCACTTTATATCATTGACCATAAGTACATGCTCAGCCAACCACAAGTATTTCTTTCATGCTGACCGTGTACCCCCTTTAATCCCATTCACAATGACAAGCAAAAATTACCCTAAATATGTTTGGACTTGTGTGTTAGTTAGAGTCAGTTGTCAACTTGGCCAGGTGAGCATACCTAGTTTTGCTGCTGTGGACATGAGCCAATGGTACATGAACCTCATCTGTTGCTGACTACATCTGCAGTCGGCTAGGAGGCATGCCTGCTGCAATGAATGATGTTTGACTTAATTGGCTGGTGCTTAAATGAGAGACTCAATGTAGCACAGCCCAAGCAGCTCAGCATACCTCATCTCAGCACTTGCAGCTCAGCCCAGGCCTTTGGAGATGCAGAAAGAAGTCACCCCAGGGAAAGTTGTTGGAACCCAGGGGCCTGGAGAGAAGACCAGCAGAGACCATCCTGTGCCTTCCCACGTAAGAAAGAACCTCAGTGGAAAGTTAGCTGCCTTTCCTCTGAAGAACTAACAAAATAAATCCCCTTTTATTAAAAGCCAATCTGTCTCTGGTGTATTGCATCCCAGCAGCTAGCAAACTAGAACAACTTGCAAGGAAAAATCACCTTTTAAAAACTTTTATAATACCCACTGTTTTAGTTTGTTAAGCTGCCGGAATACAATATACCAGAAATGAAATGGCTTTTAAAAAAGGGAATTTATGAAGCTACAAGTTTACAGTTCTAAGGCCATAAAAATGTCCAAACAAAGGCATCCAGAGAAAGATACCTTGACTCAAGAAAGGCTAATGTCTGTCACATGGGAGGACACATGGCAGGCATCTGCTGGTCCTTGGTTCCACTGCTTCCAGCTTCTGATGTCAGTGGTTTCCTCTCTAAGCATCTGTGGCCCTTCACTTAGCTCCTTTGGGACACAACTCTGGGTCCTGACTTGCTTAGCATCTCATGGGAAGGCACACAGCAATGTCTGCTGGGCTCTGCATCTCCAAACATCTGTGTCTAGGCATCTATCTCTCTCTCTTACTCTCTCTCGGCACTCCAAGCATGTCCAAATGTCTGTGTCTCCATTGGCTCTGAAGCAACTGTTCTCCAAGCATCTGCAGTTGATGTTTCTCCAAAACCCTAATTTTAAAGGACTCTAATAAACTAATGTGGGGTCACATCTCCATCTAATCAAAAAGGCCGCATCCACAATTAGGCGGGACACATCTCTTTGGAGATAATCTAATAACAAGTTCACACCCACAGTTGAGTAAGTCTCTGTGGAGACAATCTAATCAAAGTTTGCACCCTAAGCAATAGGTCTGGCTCCACAAGACTGAATTAGGAAAAGAACATGGCTTTTCTGTAGTACGTAACAGTTTCAACTGGCATACCCACCAAAGGTTAGATTTCTGTGTCCAATCAACATGCTTATTAACACGTTAATGTTAATGACAGGACTTCTGTTCCCTCTCTCTGTAGCTCCTCTCCTGAGCTTGGCTCTGTTCCAAAGCACAAAACACCCCAGCACTTAAAGGGAGTCTTAACCCTTCAAGGCTGTTTTGAAGTTTAGAAATTTTTAATGGGACCAGGCTCTCAACAAACGCTGAGTGGAATGCACAGTTGAATGGTACTGCCGTATAATCTACTGCACAAGGGAAGACTGCAGCCAAATCAGCTTGTTCTGAAGTTCACACTTTCTAGCAGCATTTCTAGTTTTCCCAAAATAACTTGATTTTTGATACTTAGAGTTACATGAAGCTAGGAGATCGGGTTACTCTGCAGGATAGAGGATCAGAAGGCTCCATTTGAGGAGTCAGAACAGGTAGCGGCCATCGGGACTGATTTCACTGCCAAAATGTGAACCTGGAACAATGCTAGTGCCTGGAAACCTGGCAGCCGTGAGCTGGCGCCATGGCCCTCTTACAACAAACGAACCCTCAGGAAGCAAACATTTGTCCCTTACTGAATAAGTAATACATAGTTACTTCAGAGTAATCCTAACACACTGATAACCAAAAAGAGGAAAATAAAAACAACTCATAATCCCATCTCTCACAGGCAAATTCCATTATTTTGTCCCGTGGCCCTATACGTCTATATGTATGTTTATGTATAAACGAACGTATATCAAAGAAATGTGGACCATGTTATATGTTTTATAATTTGCTTTTCCTATTCCTCTCAAAATATAGAAACATTCTACCATTATATCATTTTTACTATCTATATAGCATTCCTTTGCAGAAAAGTGCCCTTTTATTTGACAAATCCCCAAATGGTGGACATTTAGGTTGGTTTCAACTTTGCAATAGTATAAGCAATGCTATGCGGAACTTTTCTGTAGCTAAGTCTTAGAAGAAATCAATGATTCATCCCTACTCCTTAGGATAAAAATTTAAAACTAGAGTGGTTAACTGGGGAATTTGCTAATTTTAAGATTTTTGCTATGAATGCAAAGTTGCTTTCTGGAAAGGTGATAGTCAAGTAAAATCCCAGCACCCTACCAGCGCCGGCTGTGGGCTTTACCTCATCTTGGCAGCAGCTCAGCAGGGGCAGTGCGGGCAGGCCCTCTTGTTTCCTGGAGCCGTTAAATGGAGTTTGCCACTCGAGTCTCGGTGTGTCCCCCCATTGTGGGCACCTCTCGGTAAACAAGGGCAGGTATGATGTGGGTCCCTCCAGAAGCTTAGGTCAAGAGAGGGCAGTGAGAAACATGAAGTCTCTAAAGAACAAGTGAGCGCTTTAGGCAAAAGCTGTTTTAAAAATGGAAGAAACAGTACGAAATGTGCTGAGAGAGCTCAGTCAGTCACAGCACTGAATGCTTCAAATGAATGCTCTGGTTGTGACTGCTCCTTCTTTCCCCTTGGCACCGTGGAGGGGCTGGCAGAGGGCCACAAAGGAACACTGGGCCACAACCTTCCCCTCCTCCGCGCGCCACCACCGTCTTCCCGGGAGGGGGCAACGCTGCTGTCGCCCCCACCTTCTGCCGTCCCTGCTCTGAACCCCCACTCCTACCCGGAGGCAGCCGACCGCCTCCTTTTTCAGCCAGGCACGCCGCTCCCTGCAGCTGTGTGCATTCTTAGCCCGAATTATCTTTTCCGTCGTAATCCTTTAGATTTGGGTTTACGGCTTCTTTTTAGACGATTAAAGATGCATTTGTAGCACGCAGCATTAATTCCCATCCGCCAGCTGGCCTGCGTGTGTTGAAGCAGCTGCTGACGCCCGAGGCACCTTTTTGGAAAGGAAGTGAAACCTCAGGAGGTGCCTTTTCACAAAGCAGCGAAGAGTGCAGAGGCTGAATTAAAAAAAGAAAAAGAAAAATGAAGCGTTTTCAGTTCAATAGCTCTTCCAGCAGGCCCTGCTGTGTACACCTGGCCAGGCCAGGGGACAGATCCGTTTCCGGCACCCTCTGGAATGCGGCGCCTTACTCCTGGGAACTCAGGGGGTGTGGATTTATTCTTTAAAGAAATCGCAATACTTTGAGTAGCAAAGTCTGGAAATAATCAGTTCTGTGGTGCATTTCGTCAACTGGAGGTTGCCGCATCACCTGCCCTGGCGGCTCCCTGCTCCACTGGCCGCCCTGCCCCCCTCCCCTGCCCGCTCCTGCTCTCAGGGAGCAGCCCAGCTGGCTTTGGCCTTGGGACTAACCGGGCAGCCAGGGAGGAAGCTCAGCTTGGCCAGCCCCAGCCCCCAGCCCCCAGTCCGGGCCTCACCCAGGGAGGGGCCCATCAGGCGGGGTTTCCTAGGCGTCCCCAGCCTGAGGGCACGCGCGGCCTGCAGGGAGCCGCAGGCCACTCTTTGTTCTCTCCATGGAGGAAGGAAGGTTTCGAGGGACCCCGGGGCAGATGGAAGCTGTGGCTGCAGGGCCGAGGGCGGGGGACTGGGACTGGGGACTGGGGGGCTGGGGGGCTGCGGGGTGGGGGGCTGTGGGGCTGCGGGGCTGCAGGGCTGGGGGGCAGGGAGCAGGGGGCTGTGGGGCTGTGGGGCTGCAGGGCTGGGGGGCAGGGAGCAGGGGGCTGTGGGGCTGGGGGCCGGATGGAGGGCTGTGGGCCTATGGGGCTGCGGGGCTGGGGGGCCGGGGGCTGTGGGGCTGGGGGGCTGCAGGGCTGGGGGGCAGGGAGCAGGGGGCTGTGGGGCTGCGGGGCCGGGGGCTGTGGGGCTGGGGGGCTGCAGGGCTGGGGGGCAGGGAGCAGGGGGCTGTGGGGCTGGGGGGCTGCAGGGCTGGGGGGCTGCAGGGCTGGGGGGCGGATGGGGGGCTGTGGGCCTGTGGGGCTGTGGGGCTGCGGGGCTGGGGGCTAGGAGGCAGGGAGTGGGGAGCTGCGGGGCCAGGGGCTGTGGGGCTGTGGGGTGTGGGGCTGGGGGGCTGCGGGGCGGGGGGTGGGGGCCTGTGGGGTTGGCGGCTCGGAGGCGGGGAGCGGGGGGCTGCAGGGCCGGGGGCTGGGGGCTGGGGGGTGTGGTTGGCCGTGGACCACAGCCTACTGTGGGTGTGGGCAGCGCTGTCAGAGCCGAGGCACAGGTGGACGAGGGGTAGGGACGTGACAGGTGACCTCGTGAGCTGGGGCATCGGGGTGGGGCTGGGCATGGGGGAGGGGGCAGCCAGGGAGGGGGCGGCTTCCCAGGTGGGCTCAGGTGGCTCTGCTGGACCCTGCGTCCGGGTGAAGCTCGGCCGACTAGCTGGACACAGGAGCGCAGTTGGCAGAATGCAGTTAGCCCCGGGGTTTGCGATTTGGGGTCTGCAACACGAGTCAGGGATTTGGAGAGAGACGAGTTTGGGGCAGAGACTGGAGTGGACTGCATAGGGTATGGAGAGTAGATTGGAAGATGGCGAAGTTGGGAAGTAGGTAGATCAAATGGGAGGTTATTGAAGTATCCTGAAAGTTTGGATTATGGACGTGATGGGGCGATGGGGAAAAAAATCAGTAGATCCTAAAAATACTAGAATATTGGTAACTGGACATGGGCGAGCAGGGAAGAAGGGATATCAAGAATGAATGAAGGTGCACGGGTGGCTCAGTGGTAGAATGCTCGCCTGCCATACGGGAGACCCGGGTTTGATTCCCGGACCATGCTCTCCCCACAAAAACAGAATGAATGAAGCCTCTCATCGCTCCAAATCACGTCCCCAACAGGTTCCACACTGAAAGGTGGTGGACATGCATTTCTTCGCCTCCTTCACGTGGCCAGCAGTCCCGCCCAGGCCCTCAGAAGCAGGGTGAGGGACCGAAGGCAGAGGAGAGAGTGACTCACCCAGTCACTCATCTGTCCATCCGGAAATACCATTCCACCAACATTTACCCAGAACGTACATTATCCTGAGGGCTGGGTGAAGGTTGAAGCATTGCCCACATGTATGGAAAGGAAGCACTTGTTTGGGGTGGTCAGGAAAATACTAGTCACACTCTTGGATTCAGACGCAGAATGAGGAAACACGGCTGAACTTCAAAACTGCACTCCCCATCATAACGGCGTGTGCACTGCAGAGGTTGCCGGAGGTCCCGGGAAGAAGCCTGCAGCCTGATTGATGGGAGATTCTGCTGGGCACGAGGTTCAGTGGCACACTTGGAAGAACAATCTCAAATTATAGATGCGAGTAGGCAGGTTGACCTCATTGTTTCCATTTTTATTTCCTATAAAAGCTCCCGACACGGGAGGCCGGATACAGCCTCTGGGCGATGCAGGGGAGAGCCTCGAAGGCATGCTGTGCCCCTGCCCTCTCCGGCTTGCGTGGGGCCTTTGGGCTGGGTCTCTGCAGTCACGCCCTCCAGTTCTCAACGTTTCCTATGATTGCGTTTGCCCTGGGTCGTGGCGCTGATGAAGCCTCTGAGGCACAGGCAGCCGGATTCTCCCCTCTCAGGGCAGCTACCAAAAATATCCTCCAGCTGCGACTGCCCAGTTTCCATTCACGGTGGAGTTTCCATGTCATCGCACATTCTTAGCAGGAAATTAGCAACATGATAATCCATACATACTTCCTCCTGAGGTGCTTCCCGTTTGCGTTTGAAACAGCTTATTTCCAGCTGCCTGGCAACTTTTCCATCACTGTGCTTAATCTATTTCTGCATTTGCAGGTGTCTCACCACGTGGACCCAAACCCTCAGTGAATAATTAGCCCACAGCAGAGAATAAGGGGGTGCGAGAAGGCCGATCGGCTTATCATCAGATCCACAGACGCCTGGCCAAGCAAAACCAACCTGCTCCCCAGGGAGCGTGGAGACCCAGCCCCATCGAAGAGCCTCCTGCCCAGAAGTGGCTCCCATGAGCCTGTGCCTGGCAGGCAGGAGAGCCCAGAAAACATGGGGCTGCCTCTGAAAGGGAGGCTGCCTGCAGATTAAGCCATCACAGGACCTTGGTTCAAGGGTCTCAGTGGGCAGTGCAGCTGGAAGGAAAACGGGAGCCCAAAAATCGTTTCTCAGGAGGCTTGTTTACTGGAAAGCCCAGTGACCTTTCTGTAAAAGCCCATCTCTTTTCTTCTTTAAAATTCTGAGCCTCTCAGTCACATTTCCAGATAAGGAACCGGTTTCCATCCTTCCAGCATCCCTGATACAGCAATTCATCAGAGAGCAGATACAGGAGTGGAGACAAGAAGCTCAGCCCTCAGCAAGCAATCTGAACAAGCAAGGAGAAAGTTTTGAGCACACAGTTTTGCTTGGGCTATTGTTTTGTTTTGTTTTAGAACTCCAAGGCTACAGCAGTCGTTTTGAAACAGGAGAGATGAGGCTAAGGCGGAGTGGCGCTGCACCCTTCAGAGTGGGTGCTGTGTCGGTCTGCCTGTCCCACCTTCGTTCCCACCCTAAGTGTGTGCATGGAAAGGGGCCACATCCTTGGTTCCTGACTCTTGGAAAAGACAGAGATCCTGGAGGCCCCTGACCGTTGGGTGGGAGGTGCCTGTGTTTGCTCTGGCTGCTGTAACAAAGTCCGGCAAACTTCCAGTAACGCACCTTTTGCACAGTTCTGAGATCCCGAGTCCAGTCGGCTCAGCTGCTCACCCCACTTAGAGCCCCCTAAGGTGGAAGCCGGGGCCAGGTGGCTGGGGCTCTGGGGACGTCATGCCTCCCGCCCGGACGGCCTGCAGCACAGAGGCCCCCACTTCCCCGCTGCTGCCCGGGTCATCTTCAGATCCTAGGGTCGCCCACATTCCGTGGCTCGTGTCCCCTCCTCGGTCTGCAGCAGCTGTCGTGCCTCGAGCCCATCTTGCCCTTTGAAATTCTCTTGTTTTCCTCTTCCACCAGTCTCTTTGGCCGGCTCTTACACTGTCCTCGTCTGCTTTTAGAGTCTCAGGTAATTCCCTCGGGCACGTCTGGATAACCCAGGGCATCTCCCCATCATCACAACGCTGGGCAGAAACCTTAATTACAGCTGCAGAATGCCTTCCCAGCAGGGCCTCAGCTCGCATTTAACTGAATCACTGAGTTAGAATTTAACTGAATGGCTGAGTTGGTGGTGGGCATCTTGGGAAGACTCTTTAGAATCCTGGAAGGAGCAGGCTGAGTGCATGGCCACGGCCTTCTCCAGGCCACGTGCGGTGAAACCAAGTCTTCTGCTGGCTTAGAGTTTCAGCAAGAGAGCAAAGTAGTGGGTGCCAAGCACCCCACCACCTAGCGAGTGGCTAGACACATGCTAAGTAACTATAAGATGAGCCCACACACGCTCCTGTGCCACCAAGAATTTACTGCTGGTGAGGACCATTTCAGAGAGGGCTGGGTGGGCACCCCAGGTCCTCAGCTCACTAGCACCCCAGTGAAGGGAAGAGGTGTGTTCCTCCCACCTCAAGCTGCGGGAACATGGCTTCAGCCACGTAGAGGGCATGGCACTCATCCCTAAAATCTGAGGAATGCAGGAACAGAGGCGTGACTTGCATCTGAAAGGCTGCACAGCGGGAAGCACTGGCCATACAGGACGGGTCTGCACTTCCAGGCTTGAGGCAAGCAAAGTACACGTGTCCCAAAGGCCAGAGGTGACCCCTGAAGGAAGCCAGTCCCAGGTCCAAGAAGATCAGACAAGGGAGAGGGCAGGCCCTGCAGAGCAGGTGGCCGAGTGGAAAGTCATACAGTCAGCCCAAGGGAAGGGAGAGCCCAGCCACGGGGAAGGGTCACCTGAGGGCCTGCAAAGCTGACCACAACAATGAACCAGAGTCTGGAGACTGCATCTTCCAGAAAGCACCAATAGCAGGGCACAGTCGCGTCAGCCACGCTGGACCACAGTCCTCCCCAAGCCTGGACCCCTCTCCTGGAGCTGCGTAACAAAGCACCCCAAGCTGGGCATTAAAACCCGAGAGATGTCTTCTCTCCCAATTCTGCAGTCCAGGTACCCCTGCGAATGCTCTAGGGGGAACACTTCCTGCTTCTGTCCAGCTTCTCGTGGCTCCCGGCATTCCTTGGCTTGTGGCGCCATCACTCCAATCTCTGTCCTCGTCTCCACTTGGCCGCCTGCCCTCTGTCTGTCTGTCTCGGCACTCTTTCACCTCATAAGGACATCAGCCTTAGATTTAGGGCCCCCTGAGTCCAGGACAGCATCCTCTGGAGATCCTGAGTACCGCCTTTTTCTAAACAAGGCGGCATTCGCTGGTACCTCAGTGAAGTCTTGGGCACATGTTGGGGGAACACAGTTCAGCACTCCACATGGCCCACCTCTACTGACCCTGGAGAGGCGGGAAGGGAAAGGTGGAAGGAGTGGTCTGTGCCAACCTGGGCTGGCGGAGGGGCCTCTTTGAGACTGGAGAAGAGGCTGTAATGGTAGGATTTGGGGGCGGGATGGCAAGCACTCTGGTGACACCCTACAGTTTCGTCTAGGGGCAAGGAGAGAGCTACTGCGTGCACGGAGTTTCAGAGAGTAGTGACAAAGAATTAAATTGCTCTTGCACTCTCTTGAGTCTAGATTTTTAAAAAATAGTTATACGTTGTATGTGTCCTTAGTTATTCACGTTGCTTATATATTGGAATCACTTATTGTGACGCCATCCTCTCAGCTTCCTCTCTACCTAACCAAATGGTAGGTTCCTTACTGACTGTTGAGCTAGCTGTGAGCATCTCCTGAAAAATATCCCCGTATGACGTTGGCCAAATTACTCCACAGCTCCAGTTTTAAGTCTGTAACCAACGGGAGGGTGAATGAATGACTTTATGGTTATTTACAGGTTGATGGTTATAAAATCAGCCGGTCTTCTCCAAGTTCTCAGCTTGCATATGGGTAGAAAGCACATCTTCAGGACAGTTTTCTAACACAGCTCCTATCCTGGGAGAACACTGGCTTCAAGGAAAGCTCCATTTATATTCCATAGCAATTCCTGATAGCAATGAACCTGACACACACACAGTGTATTTTATGACAAGTCACTAAATTTAGATCAACGTGCTTTTTAATAGAATAAATTTAGATGCCCACAGATGCATTTTAATTGTCCACAGATGAGATTTTAAAGGACTGAGTGGTAGTCAGGAATATAAAATGCAAATGATTAGATGGATTGCACTGTTGAAACGAATGTGTAATTTAAATGGCAATACCTATGTAAGGATAACTACGTAATACTGAGACAAAATCCACACACTGTGCATGAGGTCTGTTTTATTACCATAAAGACCCCTCTTGCACAGGAGCCCTGTAACCTCACATGTAAATGTGTCACTATGGAGAGCATGGAATTGCGTAGCTGAGTGCGGAGAGAAGATTTGGGACCCAGAGCGGCCGCTGTCATGTCTGGGTGTCGTCACCCACTGCCCATGGCTGAAGGAGGCATCACCATGTGCAGTTCTCCTCGCCTGACCTTCAAGGGTCAACCGCACCTCTTCTGATTTCCTCCCTGACTCCAGAGCCCTGTGGCTGGGTGCTGCTTCTCCATTTGACCAAGCAAGCACTTTGGACAGACCGCGGGCGCCTTCCACAGAATACTTTTCTTTCTTTTGGTCCACGTCGCCTCATCCAACTGCCCCGCTGCAAGTCAGCTCCCCACGCCTCCAGTTAAGAACCAGGGACCCGGCGAAATCTCACCGTCAGCTGCTGACGCCTCCGGGCCACTGGCTGTGAAAAATAAACTTTTGTGTGACTTGGGGGCACCTTAACAAGGTGACTGGGTTAAAATAATGTTAGTAGCTAATGCAGTCATGGTGTGCTAAGGCAGGAGGGGACAGCACTTTTAGTAGACGCCTCCGAGGAGGATTTCAGGGTGTCACGAGAGTGTTTGACAGGCAGGCTCAGCATCCGAGCTAAACCCAGGGGACGGCTAAGCTCACCAGTGAGGAGGAAAAGGAGAACATTCTAAACTTCTAAGGCCAGAAGGAGCACAGCACATTGGGGGAACCCGGAGGAGACTCGTAGGACTGGGGTGGGGGTGGGAGGTGGTAAGAGGGTCGAGCTAAATGGCAGCAAGACAGGGTCCAGCGGTGCAGGCCTTTTGTAACCAGAGGGATGTAGGAACAGACGCGGAGAGGGAGTTCGAAGCCGTGATGATAATCGGGGTCGGAAATGACGTTGGTTTGGACCAAGATGGTGGCAGAAGAGACGAAAGAGCTGTGTTCAGGAGGTACGCCCACTCTGCTGGATGACTGCATATTGCAGCCAAGGAAGAAGAGGCCATGACTTAGCCGCTTCCTCAATCGGAGCTTTCAGCTTTGTAAGCAGAAGCGGATGCTCCCAGCTCAGACTCAGAGGTCACTGCGTGTTACCAATAGCACATCATTTGTTTTCAAGTCCATCGTCTTGCACTGAAATGGCACAGCCTTCCCCACCATTGCAAGTGTCTCCTTAGAGCCTAGCTGAATAGCGCTTCACTGTCATCGCTGCTGAAAGGCTGCTTATAGCAACCTTGTCGGTGGTTTCCAATCAAGGTGATTAATAACAAGACCGCCTCAGCCCGGCCCAGCACTCTGCAGCCCAGCAGGGCCGACGCCCTTCCTGGAATAGACCCAGCTTTCTTTCCCTGCAGCGGAGGGGCGTGCCTGCCAAGCGGGGAGTGGGCACAGTCGGAGCTGCCATTCGCGTTTGGGCTGCCGGGACCAGGAGAAAGGAGGGAAATCTGTGCTGAGACGGTGCTGGGTTTCTGCCAGGGGCTCACGGAGCGGGTGGGGCCGGGGCAGCTCTCTCTGCCCAGCCAAGCAGCAGCTGTCGCTAGTGGGTGTGGCTCCAGCACTTGCCCCTCCTTTCTTCTGGAACAAGCAGGCTAAGTCTTCCACGCCAGCTTTTCAGTCTGTGCTCTGTGGAAGCTTGCCACAGGTGTGTGGCCTGTTTCAAAAGTGGCATTCAGGCTATGGGCAATTTTTGTGGAGAATTTTTCTTTTTAATGATAAACTTTATTTTTAGAGTGGCTTTCGGTGTACAGAAACATTGTACTGAAAGTACAGAGAGTTCCCACATACACCTCCCATGTACAGTTTGCCTTTTTCTCAGCACTTTGCTTTAGTCCTACATTCGTGGCAGTGGATGAGCCAATAAAGGATCAGTTATTAGTAACTAAAGCTAAGTTTGCATGAAGGCTGGCTCTTGGTGAGTATGGTTCCGTGGGTTTTGATAAATGTCATGTTGTCATCATTACAGCGTCATACAGAATCATTTCACAACTGGAAAAATGCCCCGGGCTCTGCCTATTTATCCCTCCCCCCCAACCCACCCCGAGCCCCCTGGGAACTGCAGATCTTTTTCTGGTCTCTAGAGCTTTGTCTTTTCCAGTATGTCACAGAGTTGGAAGCACCTAGTCTGCAGCCTTTTCAGTCTAGCCATATGCACCTAAGATTTTTCTGTCTGTTTTTGTGCCTTGATAGTGCATTTTCTTGAGTTGAACACTAGCATACTATTATATGATGTTCAGTGTGTTTTCCCACTCACTTGATGCTCCATATTGGGGCTATTATGAATAAAGCTGCTGTAAATATTTGCGTGAAGGGTTTTGGTGTGGACATGTGTTTTCATCTCCTTTGGGTAAATAAACACCTGGGGCAGGAGGGCTGAGTCCTAGGGCGAGTCTGTGCTTAGCTGGCTGGCTTCCCAGGTGGCTGCTCCATTCTGCATTCTCATCAGCCTCGCCAGCATTTGGTGTTGTGGTGTTTGGGATTTTACTCACCCTAATAAGAGTCTAGAGGTCTCTGGTTGTTTTGACTTGCATTTCCCTAATGATATGTAATGTTGGGCATCTTTCCATGTGCTTATGTGTCATCTGCCTATCTTCTTTGGTGAGGTGTCTGTCAGCTCTTTTACCCTTTTTTTTTTTTAACTTGGGTTGCTAGCTTTCCTATAGTTGAGTTTTAAGAGTTCTTTGTAAATTTTGGATAAAAGTCCTATGTCAAAGATGTGTTTTGCAAATATTTTCTCTCAGTCTGTGGCTTCTCTTTTCATTTTCTTAACAGCATCCATCCCTAGTGGAAGTTTTGAATTCTAAGAATGTCCAGCTTACCAATTTCTTTTATGGATTGTGCTTCTGAGGTTGTGATTTTTTTCCCTCACAATTTGCCATGATGGTAGAGGCCCCATGTCAATAGTTCTCCCGGCGTCCATGCTGCGCTCTCCACTTGACCAGGACTGCGGATCTGTACCTGCTGACAAGTGGCCAGGGGTGTGTCCTGAGGTGGGGAGGCCTTGGGAGAGGAAGGGCTCTGTGTTGCAGCCAACACACACAGGCAGTGACCTGCATTGCAGTGCCTTCACCTGGGAGTTTTCTTCCGTGCTCTCATCAGATTTGTAATCATTTAGCTCCGCAGACACTGTAAGTTCACACTCTAGAGACCCAAAACCGTCACTGTTTCTGGTGCATGGTATGGGCACGTGCTTTATACGAATATCTACCAACACCATTCACCATCCATCATGGGCTTGAAACTTTACAAACTAATCGAGATTGTGGGAAAAAAAAAGCATTTAAAGAAGAAAATATTCAAATTTTTTGAAAGATGCTTTCAAATTGCTTTTAAGTGTTGAGAAAAGGCTCACACCATCTTTTGGACCAAATCAGAGGACGTTGGCTTTTCTTCAGGAGACTTGCTGATGACCTTGATGTACTCTGAGCATGCCAAAGAATGTTCTAGACATTCCTTCACTGGTCAAAGTCTAGGGAATGTAAGGCTCTGCCACTGTCTCCTTGGTTTGCACGGATTTTCCTTCAGAGTTCCAGCTTCTGGTTGAATAATCATCATTTAGTCATCACCTCACTACAGACTGGTCACACATTCCTCATCAAAATTGCAAGTCAACAAGCTAACATGACCTCTTCATCGATATTCACATCTGACTTACTTTAATTTAAATACGTGTCTATTAGTGCACAGAGTTAGAGATCCCGGGCGGTGGACAATCACTCTTTCAGAATGAGAGAGGGGGACGTGGCATGGATTTGGAGTCTGCTGTGTTCCAGAACTGCCCAAGGAACCTGTACATACGCTTTCTCATTTAATCCTCAGACCGAGTCATCAAAATAGGAATTGTCATCCTTATTTTTTTAATGGAAAAAATCAACCTCAGGTTAAAAATGAGCCTTAGATATGCTCAGCAACTTACCTAGACCCGTGGAGCTGGTGTCAACAGTTACGACGGAAACAGACACTGTGAAGACGGCCGCTCATCCTGGCTTCCTCCAGCTCCGTGGTCTCCTCTTCCTGTTTGGTGCTTTTCTTTCTTTTTTTTCTGCATGGGCAGGCTCTGGGAATCGAACCCAGGTCTCCGGCATGGCATGTGAGAATTCTGCCACGGCGCCACCGTGGCCCGCCCGGTTCACCACTTTTCTGGCACCGAGGCCAGCAAATGAGACACACCCAAGAATGCAAAAGGGCGCTGAGGGCATAACGGCTAGGGTTGAGGATGTAGAGAGCAGTAGAGTTGTTAATGCAAAATGGACACTTGGTTGTAACATGCTGCAATTCTTGCTCCAAATCTTATTTGCTGTGTGGATTTATGCAATTTATGAAAGCCAAGTCAGCCATATCTTTTTCCCCAAGGATATAACAGGGCCATGTCGTTAAGCCTTTTTTTGTGGATGTTCAGCATGAGTGATTTTTTAAACAAGGCAAATTACCACTTAATGAGTAGACACTAACAGTTTCTACAATTAGTTCATGATTCCAGAAAGTTATTATTCCATTATTGCCACTAGACATCTCTTGTCCACTGAGAAGCCCTGGAGCTGGCAGTACAGAATTAAGAGACAGTAGACATTACATTTATAATTACACCAAGACCCAAATTACAACACCCCCCCATTCAAGATATATTTGGATAAGACAGGACAGCTAATGGCCATGATAAAGAGATGAAATAATGATACAAAATTCAAGTAACAAGTAACCGAAAATTTATTTTATTTTTTAGCTTTTGCATTGGAATCATGATAGGATTTTTAAAAGGAGACTTCCTTTCCTGATCATGTTTTCCTTTAATTAATTAAAAATGTATCCACACTCACTAAGCCAGGCCCCCTGGGTATTGGAGGCAGCCAGCCTCTGCAGGTGATGGACAAGTTGGAGAATCCACTTGGGAACGGAAGGCCGACTTCTTAGATTGTGTGAAGTGCTTCTCTCCTAGGAAGGAAAGACCTTTTGAATGAGATAAACTTTAAGTGAACGTCCAGGGGAAGGGAGCTGAGTGTTGTGGGCAAGGGTGAAGCCTCCATCTGATCCAGGGTTGCGGGAACAGATGGAACCCTCCTTAGCGAACGGCCTCGGGCGATGCGGCGTGATTAGAAAACAAAGGAATCACCCCTGGGAGTGTCTTAGGGTGGCCTAATCCTAGCTTGGAGGAAACAAAGGAATTTTCATTATGGTTGTCAACTGATAAATGCTGGATGCTTATCAACTCATGGAAAAATATTAGCACTTGGACATTGCAGCCGTTTTTAGAATTGAAATGCACCCTCCGTAACCACAGAGTCATTATTTTTATGAATCGGATTATAATTGATTTAGTGCACACAGTGTCAGAGAGAAAGGGTTTTTTCCCCCATCTTATTCATAGTCTTAATCCAAGGCTATCCTCTCTGCACAGTGAATGCAGCTGCGTACTCTAGGGACAGGCCGAAAATGGCAAACAGAAGATAAAACCCTCCTTTATCAACAGACAATCCCACAGCTGAGTCTCCCCAGGATGGTGTGAGTCAGGATTTTCACAAGGTCCTGAATGCACGAGGTTTCTACTTTCTAATCCTGTACCTTTTCATCACATAATATGTAGGCAGTGAGGCCCAAGATTCTCTTTTCCAGAGGTCTTAGGGGACAAACATTGCTAATTTATTATCTGAATCTTGACATTTTAAAGTACAATTGAAAACAATCTTCCTTAATTAGCCATGTCCTTTTGGTGAAAATGGCAGACAACAGTAGTACATTTGGTTGGGCAAAATTTCTCTTTGGGGGCATCTTTTAAGTATGGCCCTCCAGTCTCATGTTGAGTTACATACGAAATTCTCAGCTGACCCAAATATCAAGATTTGAATCTACGGCTCTGCCTGGGAAATGAAGGCTTTACTGAGACTCATAAAGAACTATTGTGAGAGTGGATATGTAAAAAATCCGCTTCTCCCTTTAATAGACAAACTCTACCTCTCCAAATATGGGAGAATCTTCAGAGAAAGCGTTAAATCATTGGTAGCATTAAATGTACATTTAATTCAAGTATGTTGAAATCAAATTTGACCATCACTTTTTTCTCAAAATTACTGACTAAAGCATCATGCTTGTCTAGCTTTTACTAACATATGTTCATTTCTGCTCTTCCATTTCCCAACCTCTTTTTAGACCTTATAAAAATGCACATCATTTCATAGGGGGAAAGCATAGGCTAGACGCGAGCAGAGGGTTTTTCAGGGGGACGGGGGTGCTGGGAACTCACTGGCTTTCAGTAGTGAACACCGGGGCCCCCGCTGTGTCCTGCACTGGTCACCCACCTTTGTCCTGTGCCAGGCGAGTCCTCCAGGGAGCCCACCTGGATTCCCCTGCAGGTCTCATGAGAAAGGGCTGCGCAGGTGCTGGTGGGGCGGCGTTCCAGGATGGGAAGCACTCGCGGTGTGGCCATCCTTTCCAATGGGAAAAGCGACCTTGAAAGACCGAGGAAGGAAATAAATTTCTTCCGTATCTGGAAACTTCTGGGAAAGTGAAAGTACAAAGGGGCTCCCTTGTGACTAAATCGTAGAAGCACAGAACTCAGGGGCCAGGAGAGACAATAAGATATTACCTAGCCCATTTCTTATCCTTAGGCAGGATTCCACTTATAAATCATGCCAGTTAAACTTTTCTCTTGGCTTTACATTTTTTCAGGGCAGGAGATGGTACTTGCCCCCTGTCTCCTTGTCCGTGAGCTCTTGCCCTGCCCGTCATGGGGGACAGCAGATGTGCACCTCCTCTGGCTCTGAAATCGGGGAGGACAGAAAGCACCACGTGAGCAGCCCGGGCTAGGGAGAAGCAGCAAAGGGCTGGGAGTCAGGACTGCTCGTCTCGGAGCCCCTGCCCAGCCCAGGCCCCGGCTCCCCATCCCAGAGGGGGCTGTAGGGCCGGACTCAGTGGTTTCCGCGAATGGTCGGTCCACAGGTCACCTGAGTCTTTTCCAAAATGACAGACTCAGGCCACACCTACAGATTTGCTCAAACAGAAAATCCAGGGCAGGGCCAGGAAATAGCATCAAGACAAACCAAAGCAAAACGTTTCCCTGTTTGAAAAAGGGACATGTGCGATAATTCCTAGACAGACAGCCCAGGAGAGGTATGACCAGTGGTTCCTAGAATCCACTAGATTAAATACTTCTTAAGTCCCAGCAGGTTCTAAGATTTTTGTGCATCCTTAACACAAAAGCCCTTGCAAAAGAGAAGCTAATTATCCCAGGCTCGAAAGGATTTCTTCTCAAACTGATGTGCGGATCGACAGGCAGATGTTTTCAGAAATTTTCATACCCACGAAATTGGGAAGCCCAGTGCTACCACTGTGGAAAGAATCTGATCACAGTAAACATTTTCCACCTGGCTCCTACGTGCTATTTTATATGCTTCTAACTGCAACTGTGAATGACTTGATGGTTAGGAAAACAGAATTTTGACCATGCAGTTTTCACTCTTACAATACCGAAAAGGTAAGAAATTCTGTTTGAACACTTGGCCAGTATGTACATCGTAAGCAGGCAAATTCCACTGTGTGGGAGTCACTTACAAAAGACCATCTGTGTGAAATTTTGGCTTTCTGACTCTTAGCCCATGTCTGCTTTAGCAAAAGGAAATTCCAGAAATAGGCAAATAAATTGGATCTCTCACACTCAGAAATTGCATCTGAAAGAATCAGATCATTGAGGCGATACTTGTTTACCCTAGTTTATAATCTCAGGGCAATTAATTCTGCTTTCCATTTCCCCTTGCTAATGTAATGTGACCTCAAAGTTATTTTCCAAATCACTCGATTTGGAGATTTGGCTCGCAAATGCACCTCTAGCAAATGCATCCTTATCCCAGCAAACAGAAACCTACCTGCTCTTTGCAAGCGGTGGTCTGGGTGTTATTTTCAAATACTTGGTTCTTGTTGTTTGTAGTTTAAAAGCTATTTACAAGCTTAATTAATTTGTGCCTCAGCATTCTAAAGATCGATGTCTCTAGCCTTATAGATTGAAATTATAAAATGGCACATAGGACAAAAGTTAGAATTTATTTAAATATTAAAATAAGCCACTGCTAGTTTCTGAATGCCTTCTTGGTTATCTGTCCTTTCAAACTTTCACACCACCCCTTGGGATCTGGCCCCGCGACCAGTGTATCATTTATCAGTCACAAATGTTCATAGTCCTCTGTTAGCTCAGTCCTGCTGTACCAAATTTTCTCTCTGTTCATGTCTTGTGATTCTCCTATAATCATATTTGCATGACCCTGATTTTCCACGAGCTCGTGCCATCCTTCCAGGACCTCTCACGAGTGCATTTGTCCATCTTCTCAGGACACCACCTCCCAGCCCTTTTCTCCCTGTGACTCTGAAGCTGAACAGATGCAGCGTCGTGGCTCTGGAGTCCCCTGACCCGTTTGGGAAGAAAGAATTACGGGCACAGAAGCACAACCATTTATAATATCCTCTCCAAAAGAAAGCCACAGGAAAAACCCTAGATCTCTTTGTGACCTCATGAAATCCAAAATAAAACATGCTCAGGCAGTCCTGCTTTTCGGCTTGCAGTCCTACTTTCATGGCTCTGGCAGTTTTGCTAGATTCCACCTTGGTCCATAAGGGTTTTGAACCAGGGGAAATGGGTTGATTTCTCCGTAATTGGTACCCAAGTACTCTACATTTTGAAGCAGGCTTTTGGCTTCAATACCGTGCTCATGGCTGCCTCCTAAAGACTTGGGGTGACTTCTCCATGGAGATGGAAAACCTTACTCCTTAATTGTCCCAAACCCCCTACTCAGTGTCATTACTGAAATGGGAGCCACGATACAAGCTGCAATCTGCAGTCTGGCCCCTTCCAACCTCGCCCTTAGTCAAGTTACTCAGCAACAGCACATATATAAAGAGGAACCAGTATTTCCCTCGTGGTGGTGTTTCCATGGAATTAATTAACACCCTTGTGAAAACAGTCTGTAAGTCCATCCATTGTTATACAGCTGTGAGGGTTAAAGGTAAACACTGGTGGTTGAAAGGTCTCCTTGGGGGTCGCTGAAAGGTCTCCTACCCAGAGAGGGATGCGACTGATCCATCCACATATAGAAGGAGGCTAGCACTTGCATTTATAGTTGTTTTAAAGAAACCAAAAGGGCTCGTATGCCCTACTGCTGTCTCACACATGAGCTAGAGCCGATGCCTTCTCTGGGTCTGTGGGTGAAATGTGGAGAGGATGGCTCATTTGGCAGAGCAGCTCCCGAGAGAGCATGTGAGAGGCTGGTGGGAAGGGACACATCTGCAGATGTCCTGTGCATCACAGGCACTGCAACTCCTGTACATCTTGCAAAGTACCAGCCCTGGAGAGGTCAGTGACCTATTCCCAGAACTCGTGAATGCATTGCCTTCCATGGGCAAAGGAGAGCTGTGGACAATTCAGTCAAGGATGCCGGATGGGGGCCGTCCTGCTGGGATGGGGGTGGTCCAGCGGGGATGGGCGTGGTCCAGCTGGAATGAGGTGGTCTGGCTGGAATGAGGTGATTCGGCTGGAATGAGGTGGTCCAGCTGGGATGAGGTGGTCCAGCTGGGAATAGCGTGGTCCAGCTGGGATGGGGTGGTTCAGCTGGGATGAGGTGGTCCAGCTGGGATGGGGTGGTCCAGCTGGGATGGGATGGTCCAGCTGGGATGAGGTGGTCCAGCTGAGATGAGGTGGTCTGGCTGGAATGAGGTGGTCTGGCTGGAATGAGGTGATTCGGCTGGAATGAGGTGGTCCAGCTGGGATGAGGTGGTCCAGCTGGGATGGGGTGGTCCAGCTGGGATGAGGTGGTCTGGCTGGGATGAGGTGGTCTGGCTGGGATGAGGTGATTCGGCTGGAATGAGGTGGTCCAGCTGGGATGGGGTGGTCCAGCTGGGATGGGGTGGTCCAGCTGGGATGAGGTGGTCCAGCTGGGATGAGGTGGTCCAGCTGGGATGAGGTGGTCCGGCTGGGATGAGGTGATTCGGCTGGAATGAGGTGGTCCGGCTGGGATGGGGTGGTCCGGCTGGGATGAGGTGGTCCGGCTGGGATGGGGTGGTCCAGCTGGGATGGGGTGGTCTAGCTGGGATGGGGTGGTCCAGCTGGGATGAGGTGGTCCAGCTGGGATGGGGTGGTCCAGCTGGAATGAGGGGGTCCGGCTGGGATGGGTGTGGTCCAGCTGGGATGAGGTGGTCCGGCTGGGATGGGGTGGTCCAGCTGGGATGGGGTGGTCTAGCTGGGATGGGGTGGTCCAGCTGGGATGAGGTGGTCCAGCTGGGATGGGGTGGTCCAGCTGGAATGAGGGGGTCCGGCTGGGATGGGTGTGGTCCAGCTGGGATGAGGTGGTCCGGCTGGAATGAGGACCTACCCTCCTGCTGTGCACGTGTCAGGACCTATGGCTCCATGGGAACTGGTCCGCCCCCATCCCAGCCGGACCATGCCCACCCACCTGGACCACGGTGACTTAGAAGCTGGAGCAGGGAAGCAGAGTCCCCTCTGGAACTTTCTGGGCACTTCCATGGTTGCCCCATGCAGCCGTCTGGGCTCTGAGCCCCAGAACCATGAGAGGGAACCACGTGTGCTGAAGTCTCTAGGTGTGGCGGTTCCTACAGACGCAAATGCCTCCCGCCACGCAGGTTCACAGGCCTGCTGTCCAGGGTCATGACGCCAGCCTTCACCAAACGGGTGTGTCACACAGAGCCCTGCAGAGGGCCAGGCTGGGAGGGAACAAGCACGAGTGGCCATCGAGGAGCCGGCAGAGCCGGGCTTCGCCTCACTCCCCAGCTCATTGTCAAATGGAGGCAATGAGGACTTAATTGATTTAACACTTAGTCCTTTTTCACTGTTATTAAGTGTTTAAGTGAGAGCAATGGCTTTTATATGATGAATACATAAAAAACAAATAATAGAATATTACTTTAAAGTATGTATTTAACATCCACTAAATCTTTCTAAATCAAACTCTGTATTTTGAGATAATTGTAGATTCACGTGTAGATGTAGGAAATAGTACAGAGAAAACCCCTGTGTCCTTATCCCGGATTTCCTCACTGGTGACTCCTTGTATGGTGAGGACAAACCCCAAGGCTGGGAAACCGACCTTGACATAACTCCTGACCTCACTCGGATTCCGCCGCGTCTGCACGCGGCCAGCTGGGTGTGCACTTAACTCCGTGCAGCGCATCGCGTGTGGGGACATGTGCGACCACGGGCTGGGGGAGGCCGAGAGGAAGCTTAGGGGCCGCGTTCTGAGGGGCGCGTCCTCCTGGACGTCAATTTCGGCATTAGAAACGTCGTCCCTCCAAAATCGCCGTCTGTGATCGTAGTGACCCCAACCACAACCTTCGTGAGACTGAATGAGGCTGTTTCACTTTGGTTTATTGCTCTGTGGTTCCTCCCTGCTGCCCTCTGTCCCTGTCCTTGTCCCTTGCTGGGCCTCTGCAGACCTTGTCTAAGGTGCACACGTGCAGAATCATGAGGGGTAGACGAGTGTTTAACTTATCTTACCTTTCTGGGGATACCTGGCATGTCTTTGACCTCGTGACAAACAGGAAAAAGGAAAAGCAAATCCAAAAGCTCCTTGACTGATCCACCCGTAAGAGGATGTAAACAGAGTGAAAGACAAAGCAAAAGGAATTGGAATAGCTTATGTATTTTCAGTTTTCTTTCCTCTGACATTTATCCTCAAACAGGACTGGGAAGTCAGAATGCGCCAATTTGAAATATTATTTGAAAGTAACTTTTCCTAAAATAATGAGATAAACTGAACATAGGAGGCAATGACAGAAGAGACACCAGCTTCGTCACTTCAGCTTGGTTTGCAGAATGTTGTTCACGCAGGACATGCTTCTATTTTGAGACGTTTGAAAACAATCCCTCCCCACTTATTAAACGATACAGGCTTCCCAGAAGGATTCTCCGGGTCCATCAACCATGACTCCAGAAGTGGGGACATCTGATGCTCTCCTCCACCAGCCCCCTCCTTCCTCCACCAGCCCCTCCTTCCTCCACCAGCCCCCCTCCCTCCTCCACCAGCCCCCTCTTTCCTCCACCAGCCCCTCCCTCCTCCACCAGCCCCCTCTTTCCTCCACCAGCCCCCCACCTTCCTCCACCAGCCCCCCACCTTCCTCCACCAGCCCCTCCTTCCTCCACCAGCCCCCCTCCCTCCTCCACCAGCCCCTCCTTCCTCCACCAGCCCCCTCCTTCCTCCACCAGCCCCCCACCTTCCTCCACCAGCCCCCCACCTTCCTCCACCAGCCCCCCACCTTCCTCCACCAGCCCCTCCTTCCTCCACCAGCCCCCTCTTTCCTCCACCAGCCCCTCCTTCCTCCACCAGCCCCTCCTTCCTCCACCAGCCCCCTCTTTCCTCCACCAGCCCCTCCTTCCTCCACCAGCCCCTCCTTCCTCCACCAGCCCCCTCTTTCCTCCACCAGCCCCCTCCTTCCTCCACCAGCCCCCCACCTTCCTCCACCAGCCCCTCCTTCCTCCACCAGCCCCCCACCTTCCTCCACCAGCCCCTCCTTCCTCCACCAGCCCCCCTCCCTCCTCCACCAGCCCCCTCCTTCCTCCACCAGCCCCCTCCTTCCTCCACCAGCCCCTCCTTCCTCCACCAGCCCCCCACCTTCCTCCACCAGCCCCCTCCTTCCTCCACCAGCCCCTCCTTCCTCCACCAGCCCCTCTTTCCTCCACCAGCCCCCCACTTTCCTCCACCAGCCCCTCCTTCCTCCACCAGCCCCTCTTTCCTCCACCAGCCCCCCACTTTCCTCCACCAGCCCCCTCCTTCCTCCACCAGCCCCCCTCCCTCCTCCACCAGCCCCCCACCTTCCTCCACCAGCCCCTCCTTCCTCCACCAGCCCCTCTTTCCTCCACCAGCCCCCCACTTTCCTCCACCAGCCCCCCACCTTCCTCCACCAGCCCCCTCCTTCCTCCACCAGCCCCCTCCTTCCTCCACCAGCCCCCCACCTTCCTCCACCAGCCCCCTCCTTCCTCCACCAGCCCCCCACCTTCCTCCACCAGCCCCCTCCTTCCTCCACCAGCCCCCCACCTTCCTCCACCAGCCCCTCCTTCCTCCACCAGCCCCTCTTTCCTCCACCAGCCCCCCACTTTCCTCCACCAGCCCCCCACCTTCCTCCACCAGCCCCCACCTTCCTCCACCAGCCCCCTCCTTCCTCCACCAGCCCCCTCCTTCCTCCACCAGCCCCCTCCTTCCTCCACCAGCCCCCCACCTTCCTCCACCAGCCCCTCCTTCCTCCACCAGCCCCTCTTTCCTCCACCAGCCCCCCACTTTCCTCCACCAGCCCCCCACCTTCCTCCACCAGCCCCCACCTTCCTCCACCAGCCCCCTCCTTCCTCCACCAGCCCCCTCCTTCCTCCACCAGCCCCCTCTTTCCTCCACCAGCCCCTCCTTCCTCCACCAGCCCCCTCTTTCCTCCACCAGCCCCTCCTTCCTCCACCAGCCCCCTCCTTCCTCCACCAGCCCCTCTTTCCTCCACCAGCCCCCCACTTTCCTCCACCAGCCCCCTCCTTCCTCCACCAGCCCCCCTCCCTCCTCCACCAGCCCCCCACCTTCCTCCACCAGCCCCTCCTTCCTCCACCAGCCCCTCTTTCCTCCACCAGCCCCCCACTTTCCTCCACCAGCCCCCCACCTTCCTCCACCAGCCCCCTCCTTCCTCCACCAGCCCCCTCCTTCCTCCACCAGCCCCCCACCTTCCTCCACCAGCCCCCTCCTTCCTCCACCAGCCCCTCTTTCCTCCACCAGCCCCCCACCTTCCTCCACCAGCCCCCTCCTTCCTCCACTGAAACCTCCCTTTTAGTTTGCCTGGTTGCATCTCCTCCTTTCCACTATGGCTTCGAAGCAGCTTCTATCCGGTTCTGATGATTTTAATTCTGGACGGTGGGGCCTAGGGGGAGCGCAGCGCGCAGCTCTGAGAAAGGCCTGGGAAGAGGGAGAGCAGGTGGCCTCCCTTGGAGACTGCACTCTGCACAGGGCCGCCTCTGGGGTCAGCCTTTCAGGGGCTCGATCGGTCAGGGGACGGAGGGGAGCACACTGGGGTCGACACAGTTTGCACAGACAGCCGGCGCCTCTGTGCACCCCGAAGCCAAAGGGACGCCCCCACTGCGACCCCGCGACTGCCTCCCCGGCTCCTGGGAAGGTGACTGCTCTGGGTGTCGGCTCGTCCTTCTGCTCAGGACCCAGAAAACAAGTTAACTAACTCTTGGGCCAAACGCCCACTTCTTCCTCAGCAGCTCTCTAGGGGCCTTTGGCTTTAATAATTTAGCACTAAGGGTCTCTCGGTTTAGAAAATAATTGGTTCTCGTGGAGATTTTGATTGACAAACTGTGAGAATTGGAATTCAAGAGGAGAGAGGTAGAGCCACTTTTTAACAACATGACTAGATTTTGAGGCCCCGCTGTTTGCAGCTTTCCCCAGCGAATTGTCTGGTGCTGGCTGAAATCGATCATGCAGCCGGCTTTTACCCAAACTTGCACATCATGAATAATTCACACCTATGGAAGGACAAAGTCCATGAAGAAATTATTATTTTTGCTACTGAAATGAATAGCTGAGCCACCTGTCATCTCTCAACATTAATTTTTGATGGCTTGCTCCTTGGATAACAGAAAATGAAGCCAGAGAGGGGCAAAAGGACAATAAATCCTCCTCCTTCTGTATTTCCGATGCACAGCTCCAGTTCCCCCGTTTCCGCTGGACATAGATTGGCATAGGAAAGGGGTGGGGCTTTGGCTCCAAGGGTGGCAGACCCCCAAAATGTGAGACTAAAACCAAAATGCAAGAATACATCAAGCAAGATACATATTAAATAGCTTAAATGTTTGTTAAACTAAATTAAACCTTATATTAGAAAATAGTCAAAATATTTAAAAATTAAATCCCAGTTACAAAAATAAACCCAGGTCACTCTAATTGGCTGTAAGAGTTGTACTTTTCAAAGCAAGCCCATCAGCCATAGGAAATGGGGAAAGAGAGACTTGAAAAAGTTCCCTGTTTCCCACGCACAGTTTTACATCAAGAAACTGCTGACCATAAACTAATCTGTTTCTTCCTTTCCTCCTTTTATACACCTTGGGACTACACGATAAGTAAACCCGATTTCAGTAAAAAATGCTGCTTATTGTTCACAGCAACTATTCCACAAAGGACTTCAAAGAACTTTTCAGACCCAGTGTATATAACCCGACCAGATTTTTATTATGCTCTTAAATGATATATCATGTAAAAGCCACAAACCCCTTCCTCACCCATGCACCCAACTGTATTTCTTTTTTTTTTTTTAATTCACAAGAGATACTTTCTCTACTGTTATGGATTTTGAAAATAAAAGGTAATGTAAAAACAAAATGATGACATTATAGAGTTTTTCAGTCTTCTACGTTCTTCATTTAATCAAACCAATTTTAAATGGATTATTTCACCATTAGCTCTTTGTTTAAAGTATAAGTTTCTATAATTATAATAGTTGTAGATTGCCCCATGCTACATGTATCACATACAGACGGTATGACCAAGGAAGCCCGTCTTTAAAAGATGAAGTTCTCATTCACTCTGCTTAGGGCAGTTCCTTAGGAACAGGGAACAATGGGTTGCCAATTCCAAGAGTTATACAGAAGACAAGATTTGGAGACGGTCTTAAATGCTTAGCTCTGAGCAGGTTCTTTTTTGATGGGCAGGAGAGAGAAACCATTTCTACCCCACATCAACAGCGTCGAGTCCTCAGGCTTCCTTGTGGGGCCTGGCAGAAGTCTCCTGTGGCCCATTCATGAGGGCGTGCACCCCCCACGCCTCCCTGCCCAGCGATGCCCGGGCTTGGTTCTCATCCCCACTCCAGGGATCTGGGGTGGAGCGCGTCTACACTCACGCTTCCCTAAGCACGTTAGTCCCTTCAGCTGAGGAGCAAGTAAACTGATGTCCTCATTTCCAAACAGGGACTCAGGGACACGAAAACATGATTTATTGGATGTGTTTGCTGAAGCAAAAAAATCAAAATGGTAAAGAGGCAATTTTCCAGGTAATTGATGCAAAGCCATCTGATGTCTTGAATGCTGCAAACCTATTTCAATTCAATACTTTGTATCACATTTTAGTCTCAGCGACATCAAAGGATTAGAAGACTGAGCACCCTAGTTTTTTTTTTGTTTTGTTTTGTTTTTTTTATAGATACATAGGCAGGCACCGGAAATCGAACCCGGGTCCTCTGGCATTCCAGGCAAGCATTCTTGCCTGCTGAGCCACCGTGGCCCACCCAGAGCACCCTAGTTTTATAAGTCTGTGTTTTGATGCACTGAGGGCCTGAAATATCACAAGATAGAAAGATAAGCTGTGCTGGTGTCTTCAACTGTATATAGGTTTCTAAAATCTGGGAGGAAAAATCACATAGGATAAGTCTTTGTTTGGAAAGCTATTCTGTGAAAAGAACAAGCATTCATTTGAGGTTTCACTCCTCCAGCTTGTTTTTCTTTACACAGCTGGCAGAATGGAACTCTAACCACAGAAGTGAATTGGCAGAAAACGATTCACACGGCACCATTAAACAGGTGTGTCTGACCATCCCAATCTTCAAGCCACAATCAGATAACGGAGGAGGCAGAAACAATAGTCTGCATTCTGTATGAATAAATAAATAAAAGTTAATAAGGAATGAATCTCAGACCAGGATGTAAAAAGCTAAAATTATAAAATTCTTAGAAGAAAGCACGGGAGTGTGTCACTGTGACCCTAGATTAGGCAACGGTTTCTTAGAAATTAAAATGAAAGCACAAACAACATTGATGAGCTGGACTTCATCAAAATTAAGGACTTTTGCACAATATCAAGAAAGTAAAAGGACAACCCAAAGAACGGACGAAGGTATTTGCAGACCGTGTGTATGTGTGTGAGGGACTTGTACCCAAAACACATAATGACTCTCCCAATGTCACAACAGAAAGTCAACGAACCCAATTTAAAAATGGAAAGATTTGAATAGACATTTCTCCAAAGAAGATATACACATGAAAATGGCCAGTAAGCACATGAAAAGATGTTCACATCACTCACTACTCATTAGGAAAAGACAAATCTAAATCACAATAAAATGCCATTTCACATCCAGCAGGGCATCTAAAATACAGACAAAAATCATTGGTGCATACGTGAGAAATTGGGAATCTCATACATTGCTGGTGAGATTGTAAAATGGTGTAGTCACTTTGTAAAAAATTGTGGCAGTTCCTCAAACAGCCAGAGAATTAAGAAAAGATGCAGCAGCTCCACTCTTAGTATACACACACACACACAGGAATTGAAACAAAGTGTGTCCACACAAAAGCTAAAATGCGCCAATGTCCACAGCACCATTATTCATAACAACCAAAGATTGGAAACAGCCCAAATGTCCATCTTTTGAAGATTGGATAAACAAAATGTGATCTAGCCACACGATGGAATATTATTCAGCCTTATAAAGGAATGGAGCTCTGGTGCATGCTATAACATGGGTGAATATCGAAAACAAATGCCAAGTGAAAGAGGCCAGGCATAAAAGGTTACATATTATGAGAGTCCATTTATATGAAATGACTAGAATAGGCAGATTAGGCAGAGTTGGCTAATTGTTGCCAGTGGGCGCAGGGCGAGGGACAGGGTGAGAGCTGTCTAATGTGAACGGGGTTTTACGGAGGATGTTACAGGTGTACGACTGTTGGATGGTGGTAACTGAGTATACTAAATTCCACTGAGTTGCCCGCCATAAAAGGGTGATTTTATGGTTTGTGAATGATAGCTCCATAAAGTTGCTATTGAAATAAGGAGGTGAATAGAAAGTCCTGTGCAGGTGCCACAAAGGGGCAGGGGGAGGGGCTGCAGTAGATGTGCTCGTGCTGCAGAATCTTACATTGATCCCTTTAGAATGTTCTACTGTCATGGTCTGTGCCCTAATTGGTTTTAACCTAATCGTATCCAAAGAGTAATAAGAAAGGGCTCCTCTTCCAAGTGTCAGGAAATTGGGCAGTGCTTCAGAAAGCATGAAGACCCCTGAAGCCGATTCCACTCCATGGAACTTCCACAAGGAGTGTTTCAAATCAAGCTGAATTCCAGAAAGGGGGAGAGTCAGTCAGCTCACGACAAGGCACAAATCAGGGAGCAGATGATGGTAGTTTGTTCTGTGACTTGATTGGTTTTTCTTTCCAGTATAAATCTCACTCATTCGAAAGCAAAGACTTTGAAATAGGTGAATATGGGGTCATAGATACTGCTATTGAAACCATAGCATCACCGATAGTATCAAGTTTTGGTGGGGATTTGGAGCAACTGGAATTCTCACTGCTGGTGGTAATGAAGAATGGTTCAGCTACTTCAGGGCACTGTTTAGCAGTTTTTCATGAACTTAGTTAAGCATATACTTACCGTATGACTCAGAGATCCTATTCTTTCATATTTACCCCCAAAGAAACGAAAACCTACATTCACAGTAAAACGTGTGCGTAAATTCAGCTCCCTTTTCAAACTTGGACTGGCTTGTAATCTTTGTGACTCATTTGAAAAATTTTTTCCCAAAAAACATAAAACTTTAGATCTGGGTACTCTGCCCTTTTTACCATCAGTGCTGGTATCTCATCATTTTTAATTCTGAAAGGACCTCAACTGTCAAAAACAGTAGAGAAAATGAAAAAAGAAGACCCATGAAATGATATTGCTATATATGTTGTTAGAAAATATCTCATAAGCCATTGGACAAACCTCATCAGTCACCAGTTGTGGTGTGTCCACGTCGCTCTGCCTGCATGGACTCCAGGAGGCTCCTCCACAATTCTCCTCCTCTTTAATTAATTTTGCTTTCTGATTAAGAGATGCCTGGCTTAGCTGAACCCTAACGTGATGTATGGAGCACCCTTGAATACTCCATGTTACAGCATAACCCCTCACCACTGTTCTTCAAGGACACCCCAGGAAAGGATTGGAGTGCTGCAGCTGTCCACTTTTGGGTGGTACCTGCATATTGTGCCAACCCATCTGTAAACCAGGCCACAATTTTCTCTTCCTCAATCAATTCACTGTAAGAAATTCCTTAAGAAGCCATAGCTCTGGTCTAAGAAAGAGAGGGTAATGGGGCAGGAGTGTAGACCATGGGCATTTGAGCCACCTCCTCATGTAACCTACTTGTGCCTTCAGAACCTGCTCTAGCTCTATCTCATATATACCATTTCCATTTTACAATAGAGTGCTGCCGCACACGCCCAACTTTATATCTTGGTGGGTCAGACAACACCCAGCTCATGATAGGCAACTCGGGTCTCATGGTAACTTGGTGGCCCATGGTTAAGCGTTCAGTCTCTACTGAGGCCCAGTAGCAGGCCAAAAGCTGTTTCTCAAAAGGAGAGTAGTTATCTGCAGCAGATGGTAAGGATTTGCTCCAAAATCCTAAGGGTTTTCATTGTGATTCTCCTATAGGGGCCTGCCAAAGTCTTCAGACAGCATCTCTATTTGCCACTGACACTTCCAGCACCATTGGATCTGCTGGATCATATGGCCCAAGTGGCAGAGCAGCTTGCACAGCAACCTGGACCTGTCGCAGATCCTCCTCTTGTTCAGGTCCCCACTCAAAATTAGCAGCTTTTCTGGTCACTCGATAAATGGGCTGGAGTAGCACACCCAAATCAGGAATACGTTGTCGCCAAAATCCAAAAAGACCAACTAGGCGTTGTGCCTCTTTTTTGGTTGTGGGAGGGGCCAGATGCAGCAATTTATCCTTCACCTTAGAAGGGATATCTCGACATGCCCCACACCACTGGACACCTAGAAATTTTACTGAGGTGGAAGGCCCCTGTATTTTTGCTGGATTTATCTCCCATCCTCTGACACACAAATACCTTACCAGTAAGTGTAGAGTAGTTGCTACTTCTTGCTCACTAGGTCCAATCAACATGATATCATCAATATAATGGACCAGTGTGATGTCTTGTGGGAGGGAGAAACGATCAAGTTCCCTGCAGACAAGACTATGACATAGGGCTGGAGAGTTGATATACTCCTGAGGTAGGACAGTGAAAGTATATTGCTGACCTTGCCAGCTGAAAGCAAACTGTTTCTGGTGGTCCTTACTAATAGCTATTGAGAAAAAAGCATTTGCCAGATCAATAGCTGCATACCAGGTACCAGGGGATGTATTGATTTGCTCAAGCAATGATACCACATCTCGAACAGCAGCTGAAATTGAAGTTACCACCTGGTTGAATTTATGATAATTCACTGTCATCCTCCAAAACCCATTTGTTTTCCGCACAGGCCAAATAGGAGAGTTGAACGGGGATGTGGTGGGAATCACCACCCCTGCATCTTTCAAGTCCTTAAGAGTGGCAGTAATATCTGCAATTCCTCCAGGAATACGGTATTGCTTCTGATTTACTATTTTGCTGGGTAGGGGCAGTTCTAGTGGTTTCCACTTGGCCTTTCCCACATAATAGCCCTCACTGCACGAGTTAGAGAGCCAATGTGGGGATTCTGCCAGTTGCTGAGTATGTCTATGCCAATTATACATTCCGGAACTGGGGAAATAACTACAGAATGGATTCGGGGGCCCACTGGACCCACTGTGAGATGGACCTGAGCTAAAACTCCATCGATCACCTGGCTTCCATAAGCTCCCAGACTGCCTGGTGGTCCAGAGTGACGTTTGGGTTCCCTGGAATTAATGTCACTTCTGAACCAGTGTCTAATAATCCCCCAAATATCTGATCATTTCCTTTTCCCCAATGCACAGTTACACTAGTAAAAGGCTGTTGGTCTCCTTGGGGAAGGCTTGGAGGAAGATTAACAGTATAAATTTGTGGCAGTGTAACAGGGTTCACCCCCATAGGGACCTGGTCTCCCCTTCATTCAAGGGGCTCTGGGTCTGTAAACTGTCTCAAGTCTGGAAATTGATTAAGGGGCTGTGACTCTATGTTTTTGTAATTCAAATTAGACTTCTGTTCACTTGACCTACAACTCTTTTGTTTACACAGCTCAAACAAGAATTTAGTAGATTGCCCATCTTTTGTATTTCTAGGTACCCCATGATTTACTAACTAATGCTACAAGTGTTTGCAAGTCAGATTATTTTGACTCCTGCTTTGAGTTTGCTGTCTATTATGATAGCCATGTCCACCTTGTCTTTGGTGATTAAGTGCTGCCACCTGGCTTCTGCCAACTCAGGATCCCGTCATCCCCATTGTGTTTAAGGATTCCAGCTCAGTGACAGCAGTTCCCACAGTAATATCTGACCTACAGAGCTCTCCAGGGATGATGGCGCTAGTCTCACAAATTTATTTCTCACTGTTCTGGTAAAAAGTTCATCCTCTGGACATTCCTGGGGTGTAAAAGCAGGTTTTGCATGATAAATCCACTGTAACCTTCCAATCTCTCTAAGCCTCTGGATCCCCTCATCTACATTGTACCAGGGCAGTTCTGGCATTTCAACCTCAGGTAATGTTGGCCACCTTTTGATCCATGTTTCAACCAACTATCCTAGCAACTGTTAATACCTTTTCTAACCCCTTGAGCTGTAACACTGAATGCAGAATCTCTGCCTAGTGGGCCCATATCAATAAATTCAGCCTGATCCAGCCTTATATTCTTCCCACCTGTTCTAGTTTGCTAGCTGCTGGAATGCAATATACTAGAAACAGAATGGCTTTTAACAAGGGGAATTTAATAAGTTGCTAGTTTGCAGTTCTAAGGCCAAGACAATGTCCCAATTAAAACAAGTCTATAGGGTGGGCCACGGTGGCTCAGCAGGTAAGAATGCTCGCCTGCCAAGCCTGAGGACCCGGGTTCGATTCCCAGTGCCTGCCCATGTAAAAAAAAACAAGTCTATAGACATGTCCAATTTAAGGCATCGAGGAAAGACACCTTGGTTCAAGAAGGTCAATGGCATTCAACGTTTCTCTCTCAGCTGGAAGGGCACATGGCGAACATGGCAGCGTCTGTTGGCTTTCATGTGGCTCTCCCAAAAGGGACTCTCTCCAAAATGTTTCCTCTTTTAAAGGATTCCAGCAAGCAACTCCAACCTTCAGTGGGTGGAGACACACCTCCATGGAAATCATCTAATCAAAAGTTACCACCCACAATTGGGTGGGTCACATCTTCATGGAAACAATCGAAATGCTCCCACCCAGCAATATTGAATGAGGATCAAAGGGCATGGCTTTTCTGGGGTTCACCACAGATTCAGACCAGCACACCACCATTATCCCGTACCCTTAAAATCCATTGCCACACATATTCCCCTGATTTCTGTCTATATAAATTAGAAAACTCACACAGTTCTGTTGGAGTATAACGTACCTCCTCATGTGTAATACTCTGTATCTCACCTTTAGGGGCCTGTTGGGACTTTAGTCTAGTTATAGGTCTGGAAGAAACAAGGGGTGGTGGGGGTGGGTCATGAAAAGAATTAGAAATATCTTCCAAGCCATTTGCTTCAGGGCTTCCATTTGTAGTTTCATCTGGTGAAACAGGATTAATAACTCTAGGGCTAATCCCTTCAGGAGGAGGTTCGGTGGCCAACTCCTCAAGGCAGGCTGGAGGGGTGGTTATGTCCTCAGGGCAGACTATTATAGGTTATCTGGAGGAGACTCAGCATGGCCTAGGGTTTCAACCTCACCCCCAACATCATTATCAATCCATATGTCACCATCCCATTTTTCAGGGTCCCACTCCTTTCCAATCAATGCCCTCACTTTAATGGCAGACACCAGGCGACATTGAGATTTCAGTTTATGTTGTAAAGTTTCTACTCTAACAATAAGATTCTGAGTCTGATTTTCAGAGATCTCAAGTCTACGGCTACAGGAAACAAGATTTTCCTTCAGGATACTCATAGAAATGTCTACATCTGTCAGACACTGTGTAAGCTTCTCATTTGAAGACTTAAGCCCATCCCTTTTGCTCATTAGTGTATACAGAGTATCTAACAACAACCAACCAACATTTCTATACTTCCTATTTCCACAAAACTCCATAAAAGTGTCTAAAGCATTATCCCCCAGAGCCTGGCTTCGTACAAGCGAAGCATTAAGAGAATCAAACAGTGATATATTGACTATCTCTTTTGCCAACTCACCCCATGGATTGGGACTGTCATTCTGATTATGGGAATCAGAGTCCTTAGTACCTTTGAGTCCAGTCAGAGTAGAAAACCATTCATAAAAACCCATTTTTAAAATTCTATTTCTTAAGAACTACTCCTGGTACCAATCTGTATTAGTTAGGTTCTCTAGAGAAACAGAATCAGCAGGAATATCTGTAGATACAAAATTTATACAAGTGTCTCACGCAACTGGGAGAATGTAGAGTCCAAAATCCACAGGGCAGGATGTGAAGCTGACAATTCTGATGGAAGGTCTGGACAAACTCCACAGGAGAGGCTCGCCAGCTGAAGCAGGAAGACAGCCTGTCTCTTCTGAATCCTCCTTAAAAGGCTTCCAGTGATTAGATTAAGCATCACTCATTGCAGAAGATGCTTCCCTTGGCTGATTACAAATGGAATCAGCTGTGGATGCTGCTGACGTGCTCGTGATTTAATTCTAGAAAAATTCTCATAGCAACAGACAGGCCAGCACTTGCCCAACCAGACAAACGGGCACCACCACCTGGCCAAGTTGACACATGAACCTGACCATGACACACCCATCTCATCCGTGGGTTCCCACCTGTGAGCTCTCACCATCTCGTCGGTGGTTCCCACCTGCAGGGTCTCACCCTGCTGTGAGGTGACTTATGCCCTGCAGAGAAGCTCTTCCAGGCAGCATGTGAGAAGCAGTTTGTGGGAACAACGTTTCATTCTTTGGCAGTAGCAAAGCTGCTTAAATATTTAATGCTTTTCAGAAAAGTTCAAATAGCAGCGAGATAAAGTGATTTCCTGTTGCCCAGCGCTGGCCTTTCTGCGCTGGGCCAGGGGATGCCGTGAGGTGGCCAGACGCTCCTGCCTGGTCATGGCTTGGGCTATGTCATGTGTGGATGTGGGGTATGAAAGCGCATGGATGTGGTTTCAAACTCAGTTTAAGCTGAAGGGAGAGGAGCAAATTTGCCACCTTTATATGAACATGAGAGAATGTGTGATTTGAATTATTCCCGGCAGATTGCATTATATTTTCTGAGATGTCACTTCCCCACGGTAGAAAATCACGTTGGGGCTCTGCACAGGTCTGCAATGTTTCCAAGCAAGGGGAGGCTTTGCAGTCAGGGTGGCAGACCTGGCATGGGCGTGTCCCCTTGGGAGAGCCACTCTCCTGTGACGGCCACAGTGGATGCAGAGGACCTCACCGGATGGACAGCCCCCTATCTCCGGAGCACTGCCCTAAGACTCCCGCTGGACCCAAGGAGGGGGTAAAGACCCTTCCCATGTCTGCACAGCCACTGAGGGCAAAGTTACAGCAGTTTGCCAAGATCTGAGCACCTGTCATGTGGTAAAGTTAGAAAACCAGACCCACATCTAAGGCACGTGCCTTCATTCTGGTTTACATCTGGTAGAGGAAGAGAGCACGGTCTGCATTTACCGTGCACAGTGATTGGGCCCTGCAGAAAGTGTTAACTGAAAAGGAACTTCTACACAAAGACTCTTGGAGAAAGAGAAAACTTCTTTAGCTACTGAGCTCTAGTTCTCAGGCCTGTGTGGAGCACAAAGTGCATTGTTTCCTGTCCTGTGAAGTGGAGAGCTGGTAGGATGGGGCAAGCACTCACGGAGCTGCAGCGGATGGGCGGTTCGCAGGGTGCATGGTTTAGGACAAGTGTTCTCAAGTGCCAGCCGCTCCTGTTCTGTTTTTCTTGTTAATATTAACAAAGCAGAGACAGAGCAACAGCTCATTGTTATGGAAAAAGCACAGGAGTAAAGAGGCAAAGAACACATAACCGTTTGCGCTACCTTTTGTCATTTAATTGACTTTACAATGAGATGGATTCACCTTAGTAGATTCCAGAATTACGGAATTTGAGAGCCGGAAAGGAGTTTATTCAGCCATTGTTCAATGAGCGCAGGTGGAGTCCTGCCCTGTGTTGAAGCAGAGACGGCAGGGTGAGCAGACGCTGCCCGTGCCCTCTGGGGATTTCACCTCTGGGGGAAAGACTCGAAACCACAATAGAACAAAGGAGAAAAGCCGCAGACACCTGCGAAATGGGGAAGGAAATGATGATGGGAGGATGGTTTTTAAATCACTGCATTTGGCAGGGTTCTCCAGAGACAGAGAACCGACAGTGTATTTGTGTGTATGTGCACATGTGTGTGCATACGTGTGCACATGCGCGCGTACTAAGAGAGGCTCGGGTTTGGCCCCGTTCTCTTGCTGCTCCCTGGCGCCAGCTGGAGGTCCTGCCAATGCTGGCCTGGGGGCACCGGAGGGTCTTGTGAAATGGGTCAAAGAGCTCCAAGTTTGCACTTTCCTTGACAGTGGCTGCGGGGTAGTGAGATGGATTGTGTCACACTGGAGGGAGCATCTGAATAATTAGAACAAATATGAATGGAAATAACTATTTATTTACTGTGCTAGCCGGCTGTGGGACGGTGGTAAATTGCTTCATCCCCTCGGGCCTCAGTTTCCTGTCTGTAAAATGGGGCAATAGTAGAACCACCTCATGGGTCTATTTTTAGACTCCTGGAGTCAGGGCTCAGCCAGGGCTCCTTAGGGTCCCTTCCACAGTAACCACAACTGGGCAGCACCAAAGAGGCCGGTGAGGAACCCTTCAGGACCCAAGGCCAAGGGACAAGCTGAGGACACAATCTCTCCGTCTTCCCCACCGGGGCTGAGGTTAGAAGCGGTCCCTGCAGGGAGGGCATGCGCGCTCCGTTAGGCCTGTTTTCTTCATGCCTGCAGAAATCATCTATTTTCCCTGGGGAACAATGAAAACGCTGTCCTTTCATGTCAGAAGAAAGAGACATGGAAAGGAAGGTTGTGAAGGGAAGAGCTCGAGAGCAGAGAGGACCAAAGCAGAGCCTGGGAATTTAGGAACTGGTGTGGCGTGACGCATGGGGTGCCCCTCCCTGCCCACGCTGTGCTGCACCCTTGGTTTGCATTTTTGTGCTAAAAACTTACAGTGGCTTCGTGAGGTAGACACTGTCTGGTTTTGCTCCTAGGGAAATCGAGGCCCAGGAAGTGGGAAATCTTGCCCATATGAGGGTGAAACACCAGTGTGTCCAGCTCTGACACAGCTCTGCACTGACGTCCCGACGGGATGTAGGAAATCCTTGGCTGCAGACCCCCTCGGAGGGCTGACTGCTGAGCCAGGGTGCCGAGCCTGGGGGAGCGCAGATCGTTTCTCCGTCCTCACAGCCTGTGGACAGAGACCTGCCTTCTCGCGGTGGCCATGAGCTGCGCATGGAGAAGAGGAGCTGGGAGCTCAGGGCTGATGATGGGGACCAGCCCTGGCTGGGAGGGGAGCAGGTGTGGAGGCTTGTAGGCCACCTACAAATGATAAACCCAGCAGCTGGCGGGCAGAGGGGGGGATTTTAAAATCAAAATGAAATCAATGGATACTTTGGCCTATTTGCATTTTTAAATAAGTTTTCTTCTTCAAAATAGCGTCCTGCCCAAATCTAACCTCTGGAAGTCCCAAGCCCAGGAATCTCACCCGGAGGCCTTGGTGCCGTGAGCTCGGCCCAGCAGGTGCCAAGGGCCAGAGGCCGCCCTGCCCTCACATGCCCACACTCCCTTCAGAACTTCACCCCCTTTTGTAGGTCATCGCCACCTTCCTTCCCTGTGCTTTACAGAGGCAGAGAGGGAGGGACAGGTGTGAATCCACACGAGTATGCATGACGAGAGAATAACGTTCCTTTATTTCCAACTGCTTGTCCAGAGGAGCGAAGCACTCTCCCCAGGATCTGAGAGGGGGCCTGGCCTTGCAGAGGGGGTTGTAGCTGGACACACAGCGGTGTTTCCACCGCGGCCATGGGTGCACACACCATTCGCTCTAAGCCCACTTAGTTGACACCTGGTTCTTGCTGTCTGGTGCTCGCCATCTGGTGCTCGCCGTCTGGTGCTCAGCTGGGTCCAGGGGGGCCTTCCTGCCCCACCCACACCTGCCGCAGGCCGGGGTCCCCAGGACAAGGGGCAGGTGCTTCCAAACTCCCTCTGGGACTGCACCCTCCTGGGCCTCCTGGTGGGCACCCTCTCCCACCTGAGCCCTCCTGCCCTGTCCTCCACTAGCTGGTGGTTTGTCAGGACTCGCACTCGGCTCTTACCACCCGACACCCACCCCTAGGAAACGACTCCCCAGGCCTTGGGGTCAGTGGCTCCTGGCCACCCCCAGGCTCGGCTCACTGGTCACCCATCATGGGGTTAAGGGCAGGCCCATGGGCACGGGGAGGCCACCCAGGCTCAAGGCCACCCACTGACAGGCTGACCCTGGAGGGCCCAGGATACTCGTGGTGCTTCTTTATCATAAGCAGTGAGGGGTTAGTGAAGCCTGGGAACAGTGGGGGCCCCTGACGTGCTCAGAACTGTCTCTGGCACTCCTTGGGCTGTCAGGAATGTTCCTGGGTGTCCATGGTGACCTTCACTGAGTGTGACCTGGGCCAGATGTGGAATGTGTCACCATGGAGTCCTCCCAGGGTCTTTCCATGCAGGGTGCCCATCCACTGGTGAGCAGCTGCTTTGTAACAAACACGCCCAACCCCAGTGGCACTGAACAGCCCCCATCTCACCTCCAGGAGCCAGGACTTCCACTGTGTTCAGTGAGAGGTGCCTGGTTCCTCCGTATCTGGGCCTCAGCAGGCAGGGGACGCAGAATTGCTGGGGGTGTCTCTAACCACTACGTTGGCTGACCCGGCCGACCTGCAGGCTGGGGCCCCCCAGGTGGTGTGTGGACGCCTCTGCCTGTGCCACAATGGCGGCTGCATGCAAGGGCAGCGGTGCAGAGGGGAGCAGCTGCAGAGACATGAGGCTCCTTAGACATGATCACAGTCCCCTCAGTCACCTCGACCTGCACGTGAGCCTGCCCTGACCCCATGCAGGCGGCAGGCCCCACCTCTCCTTGGGAGGCGTGTCAGAGAATTTGGGGTCACCGCAAACTGCCACAGGTTCCCTCTACTAACATGAGGAACGTGGGGGGACGGTGCAGTGGGGGGCCCTTCTTTCGGGGAGGGCCAGCCTTGCCTGGCACGTCGCACACTTTTGGGTTAAGAAGGAAGGGCTGCTCAGCTCTGGAAAGCTCCCGGCTGTCTTCCCTGTAACTACTGCTTATCTGCCTATTCTTGTGTTCTCTTTTTAAGAATTCACCGGTTCCCTCTTTGGCTATTTCCAGATCAGACTTTTTTTTAAAAATAATTTTTGTTTGTCTGTTTTTAGGATTTCTTTTGGTTCTACTTCATATACGTCTGTTTTTGTTTCAGTTCTGCTTATTTTTATTTTAAGATTTCTTGTTTGTTATAGATTTTCTTCTTTCTTTCATCTTTTGGAAGATTCTGAGCACACCTGGGGGACATATCAGAGTGATCGCAGCCACAGAGCTCTTATCCAGATGCACCCCCATTCTCCTTCCTGTCCCAGTTTTCCGCCAAAACAGCAGATTTAGCCAATTCAAGGTGGAGCCCAGGCGTGTCTGTGTGGGAATGCTCGGAGACGCCCTGCCCCGCTGCCCCTCACCCCCTTTCTGCAGAACACACGCCCTACCCGGAGGGAGGGTGAGGACTTTAAAATGTGGCTCAGGAGGTGCCCTGTGGAGCAGGTTCGAGTTTGTTCTGTTCCTGCTGCCCCATCGCGATGCCAGGCCGCACTGTGCACTGCGCACTGGTGATGCGGACTCTGGGGATCATTCAGCCCTCGTCGGCTGAAACTCGGGGGTCCCATTTATAACCACCACTGCCTCCCCACCCACCCAAGTAACTGGGCTATTGCACAGCCACCTCCGACTCAGAAGGAGAGATTTCATAGCCCTACATGGGACCAGCAAGGGACGGAGGCAGGGCAGGTAGGTTTTGAGGCTCAGAATCAAATAAAGGAAAAGCCGGGTGGCATGTTCTGGGCACTCAGGGGGTGGCGTGGGGTGCTGGGTGCCGGGGGGAGAGAACTTACACAGCAGGAGGGATGTGCGGGGGCAGTGGGCTGCAGGGACCCTGAAAAGTTTAACTCGTTGATCTTGTTCCTTCTTATGGATCCTACAGCCAGTGTAGAAGATGATGACCACAAACAGCCAGCACTCACGTTTTGAAGTACACCCAGGTTTTTTAAAAATGATCTTTCCTTTGGAGGGACGCGAAAGCCAGCCAGGTCACAGAACTCTACTTGCCCGTCCTTGAAGGCGCTTTAATGTTCAGGGTTAATAAGTACTTCCTTAAGTTCACCTCAGAGGATGAGTGGAGAGTTTTCCTCAGCTAACTTGCAGCTACGTGCCACTTCATACGAATATGATTAATAAAAATATCCTCTGATGAAAGGGAGAGGTGTGATGATTTTAATCATAAAAACATTCACTACAAGATCTGCATAAACAGCAAATTCCTTTAATGAATGGAAAGCATGACTTGATTTAAAAAAAAGAGAAAACACAATTTATATGGAACCTTTCAAGAAAACAATTACTTTGCAGATGCAGTACTCTAATGTTCCCTCCTGGTCCTTTATTAAAAAGAAGAAAAAACACAAAAAACTTCCTTTTAGGCCATGTAGCGTGGTTGGGCCAAGGCAACTTGAGTCCATTTGCATCTGGAAATGAAGTGACGGTGACATGGCGGTGCCAGTGATGGCAGCGCTGTGGCAGCTGAGGAGGGAGGCACAGCAGCTAGTGATCCCTGGAGCCCAGGAGCCTTGTGCAGCCACAGTGCCAACACCACGGGGGGAGCCGGGCTCCAAAGACCCTGGGGGAACTCCTCACACAGGGCCCCCCACAGCATGCTGAGCTGACCTTGCGACCCCAGCAGCCGGCGGTGCTGGAAGCCACGTGTGACATCCAAGGCCAGAGCTCAAGGAGGTCTGGACACTTCTGTTCTGTGTTTCGGGGGCCCTGAGCCACCCTGTCTGCAGCCTCTTCCCTGGAGACAAGCAGAAGCCCCCGGCCGGCCAGGGGGACCCACAGAACCCCTGTGTTATTTGGGGTGTGTGGTAGTTAGATTCAGTTGTGAACTTGGCCAGGTGAAGGCACCTAGTTCTGTTGCTGTGGACATGAGCCAATGGTACGTGAACCTCATCTGTTGCTGATTACATCTGCAGGCGGCTAGGAGGCGCGCCTGCTGTAATGAATGATGTTTGATTTAATTGGCTGGTGCTTAAATGAGAGACTCAACGTAGCACAGCCAAAAAGCTCAGCATACCTCATCTCGGCACTCACAGCTCAGCCCAGGCCTTTGGAGATGTAGAAAGAAATCACCCTGGGGAAAGTTGTTGGAACCCAGAGGCCTGGAGAGAAGGCCAGCAGAGATCACCCTGTGCCTTCCCATGTAAGAAAGGACCTCAGATAGAAGTTAGCTGCCTTTCCTCTGAAGAACTAATGAAATAAACCCCCTTTTATTAAAAGCCGATCCATCTCTGGTGTGTTGCATTCCAGCAGCTAGCAAACTAGAACAGGGTAATAAGAGACGTTTCAAACACAACGCTGGGACATGTGCGAGGCAGGAGTGGGCAGCAGAAGCCACCACCTGCACTGCTCTTCCTTCAGCCCTTTGTTTCTTGTCTTCACTTTTTCAAATAGTCATAAAATCTTGTGATTGAAATACCTTTAACTCCCTTGATACCTTCTCTAATTACTTTTCTATTTCAAAGTTCACCCTTACCGTGGTGGCTCTGGCTGGTCTACTCCAAAAGTATCAGTAAGTGACTGGTTTCTGTCCCCGCAGCCTTGGAGGCAGCTGTGTCGGGACCGTGGTGGGCACCACGTCGTGAGACCCAAAGGTGAAGGTACCCTCCTTCCCACCTGCGTGCTGGCGGGCGTGATGTGAGACTCGAAGGTGGGCGGTGGGCGCTGGCGCTCCCCAAATATCCCACCTAGGCGGTCACGGGGGCAGCAAGCGTGCTCAGATTATAGCCTGGGCAACACGTATCGCCAAGAGGGACTTGAGAGCGGACCATCACAAACCAAGAATCCACCAGCGGCAATTGAAAAAAACAGTAACTCTCCCTGTGGCAAAATGTAATCCTCATAGGAAACAATGTATCTAAACTGATATGCTTCCAGAGCTTTGCTTTGTATCACTTTCATCTCACTGTGTATATATTGTGCTTGGGGCTTCCCCAGTTTATGCATTTTCTGTCTCTTTACTAGTTCATCCAACTGAAGCTTACTAAGCCTCTTGCGTGGGCCAGGCAGGGGCCAACCCTAGAAAGAAAGAAATGAGACAAAGAGAGGAAGAGAATCCCCACCTCCATTAATTCACAGACGAGAAGACAGGCAAACCAACCGCAGTCTGAGGATGGTTCCAAGAGAGCATGAAATAGCCCCCCCCCCCCACAAGGAGTTAAGGACGTGGCCTGGCGTGAAGGGACCCCCTGGCGCCCCTCTGGCTCTCACACCCCATCTCCCCGACCTCCTCTGCCAGTACCCAGGCACCCTGGGGCAGCTCCCCTCTCATCCTGCCAGCGCCCTCCACCCACTCAGCGTGATTTTCTACCCCTCCTGTGGCTGGGAAAGGATGGCCGGCAGACTGCTCAGGCTGTGAAGACTGGGCATTCCTAATTTTTGTTTTGCATTTTGATATATATATATTTTTTTCATGGTAAAAAAATGCATTTCATTTGGAGATCCAGTAAAAACTTACACTCAAGTGAAACTTAGGTTTTTTTAAAAGATACTATGAAACTTTTAATATGACTACTAATGAGCTAATTTTAAACATTCATTTTTTAAACTTTTTAATTGTATAAAATAACATATATACACCGCAAAGAAAGAAAAAATCAGTAGTATTCAAAGCACTCTGCAACAAGTAGTTACAGGATAGATACCCCCCGATGTCATGTCCCACATAGTGGGGAGGGCAATGATTTCACGTGCAGAGTTGGGCTTAGAGAGACTGAGGCCACATCTGAGCAACCACAGAGGTCCTCCGGAAGTAACTCTCAGGCAGGCCTGTAGGCGGTCTAGGTTCTCTGCGGTAGGAATAAGCTTCACAACAGCCTCACGATCAAGGGCTTGGCCTGTTGGTTTGGGTGTCCCTAATGTTTTTCACACTCAACCTGTGATCGTGACTTACATTTTGAGTTTCAAGAGCTCCAATGGCTTTGATTTTTCTTTTCTTACTCCAAAGCCTGTTTTCTTTCGTGAAGTGCTGTAACAGGCAGATAGGCCCACAGGTGGGAAAGCCCAGGGGGCTGGCAGGTGTGGTCTGGGTCTCTGGCACCCTCTCCTCTGTACCCCTCTGCGACCCCACCCAACTGCTGCCTCAGCGCCATGGGCTGATTTCATACCCAGAGGAGGATTTAAAGGTTTCCTCTGGGCCTGAGGACGCAGCAGCAAGCATTGCGCACCCAGAGTGGTGACCTTCATCCCAAGAAGTCATCCGGTCAGCAATTCCGGGATGACACTCCTCTAAGGGATGAGTGGGACTCCACGCTGGAGCCCCCCTTCACGTAGATGAGACAGTGGCAGCACCCAGAAGGAAAGCTTCCCTGTGACTCGCTGTCCGGCTGACCGTTGGTGGTCCCGCTTGTTCCCAGGAAGCCAATTTAACACGGAATATTTCCTCTTTATGTCCAATGGATGAGAGGCCGGTTTAACATCAAGCCCGAAAAAGGCTTCCCCAAGAGATGCCTCAGACCTGACAATGCAGCGCTTTGTGAGGCCCGGGAGAAGCTCCCTCCTGCACACCCCCCGGCCCCCCACGCCCCACCCTCACGCTCGTTCTCACCCGGGGGCCTCACAAAGCACTGCATTCACGTCTGTCATGGTGGAAATTATACGTTACATCTTCTTTTCATGCTCTAGAACTTCAGAGGAGATGTGTAGACCATGATAAGATGCTGCTTTTCCCCCAAATCTTCGTACAGATGCTTCCACTCCCTGCTTAGCCTTTCTTAGTTACTCTGGGGCTAAGTCCATCCTTCCCCTGAGAACCCCACGCCCCCTTGGGTTCCCTTTTCCAGGGAACACCAGTCTGCATCTCTGTTTCTCGTCCACATAGCAAATCAGAGTCCTGCTCAGTGTTTCTCTCATCCTCAGCAGTGGTTTAGGTGTCTGTGCCAGCCTTCGTGCTTACGCCAGTGGCACAGGGTCCCTCCTATTCGTGGGTGGGGGCGGGGACGCCAGGAGGGGTGGGACCCCCCCACCTGAAGTCTGAAAGTGCAGTGAGGAGGCAGTGGCAGGGGCTGGATCCCACTGTCCACTCCCCCAGGCCTCTTCACCTTTCAGAACTAAAGGGCCTCACCTGGCGCCAGGTATTTCCAGGGTCTCCCCTCTGATGTGGTTCCCACTCACTATGGGGATAAGGCCGTCCCAGTGAACTCTCTTGGACAGGCCCCGTGCACATCCCTAAGGACCATGGGGGTCTCTGGATCGGAGAGGGGCTTGGATTGGACTTTCTCCTTCTCCAGTCACCCTGGTGCATGCTGATTCCTCACACCTTCGTAAACAGGTTCAAGCAGGAAGGAGGTTCCTAAGGGAGCGAAGCTGGGGCTGTTTGCTCAGAGCAGCTGGGATGCCCGGATGCTGGGCTGGGAAGAGCAAGCCTGGGTCAGCATTCCAATGTGCCATCGCCTGCAAAAGAGGTATTTTTAGCTTGACAGCATTTCTACACATCTGCAATCCAAATCCCCTGTACATGAGAATAAATATTTAGGGAGTGTGTTAGTTTCGTTAGCCAGAGACTACATCAGAGCCATGCTCCGTAATTTGGTTTTTGTTTTGTTTTTGCTCTACTGAAATGAAAAATATCAAACAAACAAAAAAAAAGCCAAGGTGAAATATATTGCCCACGGCAGTTCAGGAAAAATTGCCTAATCAGAGGCAAGCAAGAAGAAAACCTCAACATTTCTATATTATTTTTGTCAAAGACTAGACCTCCCCTATTGAGAAATTAACTCAGGTTCTGGAATTTTCATATCTGATCATCTTTGGTCTTGTGCTCAAGGCTGCACCCTGTTTTCTCAGCGCAAGAGTGCTTGGGAGGGCACCCCAAAGGGGAAACACAGGCACAGGAATGAGAATCTTCAGTCTCTGCTAAGACCTAACTCCTGATGAAGCCACCATTACAGAACTCACATTTAAGGAATGCAGTATTTGCCCTAGACACATCTTTTGCTTTTCATTTTTTATTGAATAAGCATAGGCTGAAGGAATAGCGGAAATCAACTACTACGACCGCAGGCCCCATCAGTCCGTCCCACGAGCGCTCACTGAGCTGCCTGAGCATGAGTGCCCAGATGAGCAGACGCCAGGACCGCACTAGACCTTTCCGTGTCAGGCCAGCCCTAGGAAGGGGAGGGGTATGATGTTAAAACTTAGTGCTCCTCTGTGGGCTCTCTCATGGACGAGAAAGAAAGCGATGTGAAGAGTCTGTTTTATGTAACGTGGTCTGTTAGGTGAGACTAGAACTTGCAGCCTCTCCTGTTCCTGGCGGCTGCTCTTAGAAGGCAGGTGGAGTCATTGCTTTCTGTCGAAGGACTCTGCTGGGGCATTTGGGCTCCTGTGCATACCCTTCCCGACGGCCAGGACGCCAGGCCAGTGTGCACAGAGCCATGCGACTCCCACGGCCACCTGAGACTCACCGCTGTGGGGGAGCACTGCAATTACAGGGAGACAGGTCAAGGGAAAGACGATATCAGATATAGGTAGGATTCTTGAATCGATGCTGTAGAGCTGCCCGGGGTAGAGAGGTTGAGCAGTTTCCATGAGAACTGATCAGCGTGAAATACTCGGAACAAGGGGCTCGGCCACCACCCTAGGGGAGTTTCTTCGCATTGTGTCCAAGCAGGAAGTCTTTCCTCGCTGGTGGCTGTACCCAGCTCCCAAAGGAACTCATCAATATTATTCAGTTTTCTCAAAGTCACACAGTCTGAACCTGGTTTACCAAAGGGCTGGCTGGTAGAACGTCCAAAAGAAAATGCCAGAGGGTTGCAAGGACCCAGGGTAGATGCACAAATAAAGAAATTGTCAAGGTATCCACATTTTTTTTTTTGCTTAATGCAAATCACTCCCGTAGATGCATAGCACATCACTTAGCCAAAAGTGATCAGGTCAAAAAAAGCTGGTTTGAAAATGAACATGCCCCAGTCATTGGATGATTTCAAATGGGTGGTTAAGATGCATGCAGGACAGTTTTAGAGCATGAGAAGTATCTTTAAACATGATTGTTCAGTTTTCGGAACTTCTATTTTTATCTTTATGTATACATAATTATGTATATTGAATTCATCTTAATTACTCTGTGCTGTCTGTGAAAAGCTTGAGCAATTAAGGAATTGTTTAGGAGACACAACCTAAAGATCCACCGATAGGAGCTAATTATATGAAATGAATAAAGCAGTTTAATGATGGACTAGAGTTATGATTACTGTATTATTTCAGGCTTTTTAAGCAGCACATGTTCATTATGGAAAAATAATAAATACAAAGCAGAAAAAAATTTCCAAATCCCATCCAAATAGTGCCAAGCCAGTGATTACACACGAGGGTCTGATCGCCTTTCATATGCTTTCCCTCTGACGACATATGCCATTTACCTTCCAGATGGTGTTGGGTATTTTGCATAAAAGCATTTAAAAGCATTCATCAATTGTTAGATATTTGCATTCTAATTAATTGCTGCACCTTTAGATTGTTGCAATCATTCTCTATTATGTGCATGCTTGATGGGAATAATCTCTGAAAGTAAATTAGAAATAAGAAAACTATTGGGAAGAAGCAGAATATGGGCAAAAATATATAAACATGCAAAATGGTTACAGATTTGTACCCAAAATAATCAACTTTGAAACATTTCAGTGTTAGCATTGTTCTTTTTAAACTAGAACATTGCTTTGACAAAATTGTTTTATTGGCCAAATTGCTTTGTGTCTAATTGCTTTTAGCCAAATTGAATCTGGTCAAATTGCTTGGAGAGAATATTTAAGGAAATGCTATATATAAAGTACAAATGCACTTCAGTGGGGCATTTTGTAAATCCTTCACGGTATCATTGAAGACACAATGAAGAAATGCCGGCTGAGCGAATGCAATCAGGAGGATTAATAACTGGCTGAATGAACATACCTAGAGGATGAGTGGTAGCAACCCGGGGCGGCGACCGGGTATCCCGTTGGCTTACTTTAAAACGCTGTTCTTGACCCTGTACGAAGAAACGTTTTTTTTTCTTTGCATGCTGTATGGCGGGGGTCACATTTCATTCATTTTCCATGTGAGTATCCCCTTATTGCAGCATCATTTGTTGAGTTTTTGTCTTGTTTTTCATTTTTTTTGTTTGCTTTTTTTGTTGGGAAGTGCATGGGCCAGGAACCGAACGTGGGTCTCCCACATGGCAGGAGAGAATTCTGCCACTGAAACTATCCTTGCACCCCCCTAATAAACATTTTTGTCAGTGTGTTGGATAAAGGCATATTTCTGGTTGTCAAACCAAAGTGTGTTGACTGCATTCAGAATCTAAACAGTATTTAACAAATTAGAATGCTGAGCGGAGTCTACTAGCAAAACTGTGTCAGTGATAATATGAGATCATTTACTTTGGTCCATAAGAGTAGATGCACAAGTACTAATTGGAAGAATTTGCTCTTGTTAAAAAAAAAAATACTTAAGGGTTTTGGCTGTTGGTGAATTCCATGTGAGGTGGATAAAGAAGGTGAGGTGATACTTGGTGACATTCTAGAAGCCTGGGGAGGAAGAGGAGATGGGAAACAAATGTTTCTCGGCACACGTAGGCTATGTGCCAGCTCTCGTGCTAGGTACATTACAAACTCGTAGTCACAGTCCCATGCCCCGTATGACTTCCATTACCCATGAGTACATGGGCCAGCCTTGACCTAATCCAGAACCCCACAACCCAAACGACTGGTAAACTCATATGGCGACTTCAAGACTGTCTTCTCCAGAGTATCTTTTAACATAAACGTAACCGAGGCATTTGTGGGTGAACATGTGGAAGTGGTTGGTTGTTGGCCTATAAGCAATCATTAGGTCTCCACAAGTGTCAGTAACAATGATTAGATTTGGTAACAAAGTGTGGTTGGACATATAGAGCCATTGAGGGAAAGGGCCCTGAAGAAAGTGCAGTTCACGAGCGTGTGCATCATTCTACGCAGAGAGGAGTAAGTTGTGCAAGTCCAGAAGGACCGTCTGAGTTGCAGGAGATGGCGTAGAACACACCCGCTGAGCCCAGGTATGGCAGGCGTGAGAAAGCATGCACGTGCTCCGAGAGGGTTTACAGACTGCAGCTCCTCAGTGAGCTGGCCCCTTTGGCCCCTGCTGCTGGGACTGTGTTTATCCACCCGTGGCAGTGGCTGCATTCTTTTTCCGTCTTTCTCAAGGTTCAATTCTCATGTCTGTGCTCCTGCTGGCTCATCTGCATCCACTGATGATGGGCTCAAGGCTGAGTCCTTATCCTATTCCACAAGAGCTTCTCAGTACAGTGTGAATTCCATTGCTTCCCAACTCCTGTAACTGGAGAGAAGACAATCTGTTGCCAAGGTTTATAGCAGACACATTTAGATCCAGGCCTGTCCTTGGATGGCCCTGCGAGATGTACATGATGCTCTCCATTTTCACCCTCATGGGCAACATGGAGAGAATAACAGTATTAACCTCATAGGTTGTTAGAAGAATTCAATAAAGCAATGCCTGGTAAAGGGCGTTTGAGTGGGCCCTTCAATAAGATACTGTGACTGCTGTTGCTGCAGTTTTGTCAGCTTCTTCAAACCCACCATGGCCATTGGGGCTGAGCAATGCTGAGGTGAAGTTGCATTTGGCTTCCCAGGCTGGGTCCTGCAGTGAGGATGACCGAACTCTCCTGTCACGTGGAAAGAACCCAGGCAGCTTCAGCAAAATAAGACATTCAGGAGGAAGAGGATGGACTAGTCACATGCATCACCTTCCACTCCCCCTGCTTAGCGCCACTCCTGGCCCCAGGTTCTATCTTCAGGCTCCATCTGGGATCTACCGTATTAGTCACAGTTTTCTAAAGAAACAAACAGGAGATACCTGTAAATATGAGATTTTTAAAAGTGTCTCATGCAACTGTGGAGATGCAACAGTGCAAATCCATAGAGCAGACCACAAGACTGTAACTCCAATGAGATCCCCAGTGGACTCCACAGGAGAGGCTGGCTGAAAAAGAAGTGAAAATTCTTTTTTTTCCCCTTAAAAGTCTCCAACCTTGGATTAAATAAGGCTGATTGGATTAGCTTGTTGCAGAAGATATGCCTCTTAGTTGGTCATAGATGTAATCAGCCACAGATGCAATCAACTGACTGGCGATTTCATAAACCAAACTTCTGGTTTATCAACCAGCTATAAAATATCCTTGCAGTAATGGTTAGGCAAGTGCTTGCCTGACCAGACACCTGGGCACCATCACCTGGCCAAGCTGACACCTGAACCCAACCATCACACCTACCATCATCTTTTTCTGCTTTTCATTTCCCCTCCTCTTCATCTGCACCCATGGGTCATCTGGAGGGGGGATCACCACAGCCAAAGGCCTGCACCTCAAACTCTTTCAGCTCTTTGCCTTGAATGGTCCTTTTCTCTTGTGTTCAGGTAAGTAACTTACAGGAACTTATCTGAGCCCACTGCCCCCTTCTATCACCTTGTGAGTCAGAAGGGACTTTCAAGGTCTTGAAAACTGAGAGTCAGAGAGGTCCTGTCCATGAGTGCAGAGCAAGTCAGAAGCCAAAATCACAAACCCAAGGACGCTTCAAGAGACTGTGGCTTAGTTTCATTGTAGAGACCATAAGCAGATTCAGACAGACATTAGGGTGTGGCCTCTTCTGAGAACAGCTGATGCTCATTTGTGTGGCGACATGTGCTCAGGGCACTGGCCTCAGGCACTGTTTCCAAACTGTGCCTCTGTGCAGCCCTCAGATGAAACCCAACAATGCAGCTTCTTTCCATTGGAAAGGAGAGAGTAGTCGAGGGCTGTAATCGTCTTCTTGTTTCTTTCTAAATAAGAGAATGAACAACTATGTGCTATTTGAAAGATACCTTGAAATGGAGAAACTTCTAGAACACATGAGATATCAAAATGAATCTACCGTGTTGAGGACTGTGTGGTCTCCCAGACATAAGGGAACCCAGTCCTATTCACTACTGTAAGGCAGCAATTACCTTCATATCCCTGAAGTGTAATTTTTATTTAATTTATTTCTTAACTTCTTCTAGATGGAAAATTTCAACCATACAAATGAAAAGGATACATAACAACACCCGCCCTGCCCTCAGAATCCACTGTGACCCTCTGCTGGCTCATGGCAGGTGTGGCTTCATCTGTCCTCTCCCCCCACCCCCACCCCCAGGTTTTCTTGAATTGAAGCCAACACATCATTTCACCTGCAAAAATTTCAGTTCATATCTCAGACCCAGGGCTTGGCTTTACGCCACCCTATTTCCCCAGCTCCACGTCTGGTGGGTATTTGGGACAACCAGCTGTAAAGCGATTTGGCCTCTACTGAACAACTACTCACTATGTAAGGAATCACAAGAAAAATATTTTTATCGAGGAAGTTTTCAAACTGTTTTCACATTTTTGCAGCTCTGAAATCAGGATGCATTTCACAATTGATGATGCCTGACAATTTAATTGGCGGTGTCATCTTTCTTTCTTAGTGGTGCATGACCTACAAGTGTCCTTGAAATGAGGAAGCGTGGCAGTTGGGAGGATAGTAAATGCACACATACAAACACCCTCAGCACCGCCTGCTTGGTGCCCCCACACACTTCCCTATACACAGCTGTATGAACAAGAAGAAAATAAATGTAATGCAAATGGAATACATAAGTTCAAAGAGAGCAAAGCAGATATTTCTGAATACCTCAGGATACAGCCTGGAGATCAGAGAAAAGAGAAAAAAACACAGAGGCATTTTATCCCCCCGCCCCCAGCAAAGAAACATGCATAAGGTACCCCATTAATATGGGGTAGGAAGCTTGAAATTCTCAGGATGAAGTCTCCTCTCCTGTAGTGCCATGGTCAAGACCCTCCTTTGTTTGCCATCACGCCAGTCTCATTTATCACCTAGCTTTCAGGAGTTCTAGATGTGAAGGCAACAGAGGTGACACAGTGCAGCAACTGCGACAACAGGGGGAGGGGAGCCGTGGGGTGGCAGTGGGGGGCCAGGAGGGGCTGGGAGTCCCAGGGTTTAGTAAGAAGTGGAGGAGTTGGTGCATTCCTGCAGCCACTGCTTCCGTGGGTGTCTACAGAGCTGTGGAGTCTTCACATGCTGGGGACAGGGGCTCGACCAGCTGTGCAACTTTGGGCACTCAGGTGAGGGGTCTCTGAAGTTAATTTCCTCACTCTAAAAAGCACCAGGTTAAGAGGTTGGTATTCCACTTCCAGAGCAGCTTCAGGGGGCAGAGATTTTGTTTCTTTAATTCACTGCTGTATCTCTGGAGTCTAGAATCTGATGCACTGTTACTGCTCAGTAGATGTTGAATGAATGAATGTCTGCATGAATGAACTTTTGTTTCCAAACTGTGGGACAAATACTCTGGGGGAGAGAATTCACTTCTAGTAATTGCAAGTGATCCAAGAATGCTCACCAGGCACTGTGTAGATTGAATAAAGTCCTCCCACCATATTTAGAACCACTTTCCAAATATACTTAAACTCTGTTGTAATGAAGAAGATTTTTTAAAGCTGCGTAGTTAATATCATGTGGGACTTTGTGAGAGTCTTTGATAATTTGGGCAAACATTAGATAGTACTGTTTGCCAGACACTCCCCTAAGCACTTAAAATACATGAACTCATTTAATCTTCAATACTTTATAGAGTAGATATTTTATCCTTAATTTGCAGCCTAGGAAACAAAGTTTAAGTGATGCAACTGGCATTTAAACCCTAGTGTCATGGTCAGGTTCATGTGTCAAGTTGGCCAGGTGGTGGTACCCATTTGTCTGGTTGGGCAAGTGCTGCCCTGTCTGTAGCGATGAGGACATTTCATAGAATTAAATCATGATCACGTCAGCTGCATCCATAGCTGATTGCATTTGTAATCAGCCAAGGGGAGTGTCTTCTGCAATGAGTGATGCTTAATCTAATCACTGGAAGCCTTTTAAGGAGGATTCAGAAGAGACAGGCTCTCTTCCTGCTTCAGCTGGTGAGCCTCTCCTGTGGAGTTCGTCCAGACCCTCCATTGGAATCATCGGCTTCACAGCCTGCCGTAAGGATTTTGGACTCTACGTTTCCATAGTTACATGAGACACTTATAATTTTTATATTACGGATATTTCCTGCTGATTCTGTTTCTCTAGAGAAGCCTAACTGATACACGAAACAATCTGAGTGCAGAGAACCTGCTGTTACCTCTTCACAATACCAGTAATACCAAAGAGTCTTCTTTCTAGCTCAGTCTAGTAACCACAAGACAAAAACGACATCCAAGACCCTTCCGGCTCATACATTTTGTGATTCTGTGTAGTAAGCCCTGATCAATATATTAGAACATTGAAACAGCAGCAAGAGGTGAATTCAGACAAAAACTGACCAATTCTCCTGAGATCCATGGACGTGACATACACGTTTCCTTGTCTTATAGGTAAGGAAGAACTCAGCAGTGATGTCTGATTTGCAGAAATTTCGCTGGAAGTCCAGGTGTGAAAGGCACGTGCCTGCAAGCTGCACCTCATCCTCCTGGGGGAAGTCAAAGTCCTTCCATGCCTTGGTTTATCCCAGACCCTTGTAAGTGTAGGCCCACGGACACGGTCCACCCACGTACACGGAGCAAGCCGAGGGACCCCGACTTCTGGCTTCTCCCTGGAGCCTCACATTAACCAAAAGTTATGCCCCTCAAAACACTCCTGGAGATTGTCTGCACTTGAAATTCATTTTATTTTAGCTTAATGCCTCCCTCTCCTCTCGTTTCAGCTCAGTTTCTCTCAAATGGCTGCCTCTGATGCAACCGGCATCTACTTGGTTAAATAACAGGCCTTAGCCTCATTGCCGGGGCACAAACAGGAAAGCCAAAATAAAGAAGCACTTTCTCCTCAGAGAAAAAAAATATCCTCAGCATAACAGCTCCCTTGTCTGAAATGACCCTTTTAGGTGCTGTCTTTCCATAGGAATTAACCAGTGCAAAAGAACGAACAGGAGAAAGGAGCTGGTGGAATAAAACATTGTTTTCATTTAGCTACCAGTCAAAGGAGGTCATTTAAATGTCCTTCTTACATACACAGAGGTCCAAAAGTGACCATCAGTTCTGTCCATAGCAAGGTTAAGTACCTGTGTATTGTTTTCTCTTATTTGTTGTCTACACCGTGATAACCTCCTGCATGGTTCAGCGCATTGGATCAGCAGCTCTTAACCCTTTGGGAATCACATGCTCCTTGAGAATCTGAAAACTGCCACCGAGCCCCTCCCCTGAAAACTGACATAAATTGCATAAAATTCCAAGGGGTTCAAGTATTTGCCAATCCCAACTCCCCTTCAATAAAACACAATCAATAACTTACCTTACATAAGAACCAGCATTCCACCTCTGAGAAGCCTGGGCGCTATTCTCGGACACTTCATCGATACTAACTTGGGGAGGTAAATGAAGTTCAGAGGAGGTGACTGACCTGCCCCAAATCTCAGCAAGAACAAGGCGAGAGCCAGCACTGAAATCAGGTCTGGCCGATTCAAGCTGAGAAAGAGCATTACTAAGATCCAGCCCAGGCCACAAGCTGTGGGTGAGGGGGATTCTCATTACATCTGGAGACAACCTAGTTCCTTGCCTTTTGGAGCAAAAGCTCAAACGAAAGGTGCTGTTTATATGGAAGCCCTGCTGTTGATTTTCTCCTTCTCAAACTGTGACCCCAATTGTAAAGACAATTGTAAAAACAAATTGAACGTGTGGCTGCTAAGTGATTATCTGGTGGAGAACCAGGTGTGAGAATGGCCATGCCAGGGAAGACTCGGTGGGTGGTCGTACTTGCTGGAAGGGGAATGAAGTGGAAATGGGAAGGTGGGAAATGAGTGCCTCTTCAACTCCTCTAAGGTTTCTCCTCCCGAGTGCCAGCTGGAGAGGCAAGAAGGCCATGGGATTGCCTGGGCCAGAGAACTCTGCGTTCTCTGAAGGGACAAAGCAAGCAGAAACTACTACCACCTCTGTTGGACAACCCACTCCCACCCCTTCCCGTAGAGAAACCCTTGGGCGTTGTCCTTCCTGTTATAAAAGTCCCCGGCTCTCCTGAGACGGTCAGGGCAGACCTGGTTGTTTGGGCGAGCAGGAGTTTCGGCATCAGGGTTGGGCTCATAGAACAAGTACTCGTCTCCTCGTGCAGGGGAGTTTGGAACCATGACCTTGAGGTTCCCTGTTTGAGAAAGCTTCAAGCCGTGGAAGGGGTAAGAGCAGAGCCAAGAGAACCTGCCTGCGTTCTTCTGCCCCCCGCTCCTTCCTCCTTTTTTCTTCTCCCTGGCTCTCTCTCTCTCTGGGTTTGAAAATTTTGTGCAGGGATGTGTATTTGTAGGTAGTTAAGGATGAGTTGGACTCCTCTCTAAGACTGACACAATAGAACTTGAAAACTAGGTCACAGACTTGTATCACTTTGTGATAGACAAGTTCCATTTTACAGATTCGGGAGATGAGTGTTCAAAGGGGTAGACATGCCCCAATGACAGAGCAGTGTTTGGGGGCTAGAATTCGGGGCCACTGTTTCCTAGTGGGGCACCCTCAGATACACCCTCTGGCCCACCTAGGTGTTACCAATGGGAAGAGGCTGAGCTGGAGCGTGACGTAAACAAAGACCACCCAAAGGAGAGCAAGAAGAGTCCATGTATGCAGAGCTCGTGTGACAAGGGAGCCAGCCCCCAGCGTGTGTCTGCCGGAGGCTCACAGGCAGGCCGAGGGGTGGGAAAGCTCAAGAGTGGATAAAAGGGGGGCTCCGGTGGGCCCTGCAGGCGGCTGGGGGTGAGCCCACCAGACACAGACCTTCCTTCAGATGCCTGCCAGGAGCACACTGGACTTCCTCTGACAGGTCCTCAGTTGCGAGTGGGGCCGAGGAATAGGGCAGCTGTCACTCACTGGTCGAGTGCTGACATTATGGGCACTTGTTGTCGAGTCTGGGCCAGAGTCCTATCTTCATATAAGGTGTGACCGTTGTCCATTTATGTATTTGTTCGACCAGTCCCCAGAGGGATTGCCAAGGAACGCTCCCCTTCCCCAGTCTCCCAGAGGAGACGGCCCATGGCACCCCTGACTCCTTCTTTTCCTTTATCCTCTGGGTTCCACCTGACGCAGAGTCCTCTCCTGGAGACCCCCACTGGCATTTGCTCTGTTCCTCCCCCCAGGGCTTTGTGGATGACCCCTGTTAGCAGTTTGCATGTGATTTTCAGTTCTCTTTCCAAGAGTTTGACACAAGTGATTACAGGCTACATATAATTTGTATTAATCTTTATTAATTTCCCGTTTTTAAAATTCATCATAAATATCATTGCACTGACTGCATGACAGTTCATCTGTGCATGTGCAGAGTTTAATTAACCATGCCCTAGTAGTTGAAACACTTCGCTTGCAGCATTTCTATTTTCAAAAGTGCTGCTATGAAAGTCCTCTGAGGGATGGGAGAAAAAAACATGGAACTATTAAACCTTACCATCAAGGAATCCCTTATACTGTGTCAAACTTTAGGGACACCCAAATCAATAGGCCATGCCCTCGTCATGAAGCTTACTCTTGTGAATCTTATGTAGGTAGTGGAGAAGCTTAGCCTACCTATAGGCATGCCTGAGAGTTACTTCTGGAGGACCTCTGTTGTTGCTCAGATGTGGCCTCACTCTCTCTAAGCCCAACTCTGTAGGTGAAATCATTGCCCGCATCCCTATGTGGGACATGACATGCAGGGGTGAAAGTCTCCCTGGAGACATGGGAGATGACTCTCAGGGATGAATCTACCCCTGGAAACAATAATGCCATACTGACCAAAAGGCGGAAAAGAAGTATAACTAATAAAGTATTAGTGGCAGAGAGAGTTCAAATAGAGTCGAGGCTACTCTGGAGGTTGTTCTTACGAAAGCTTCAGTTAGACCTTGCTACCTATCATAACCTGCCAACCCCCAACCAGGACCATTCCAGCCAATCCTAAAGAACACCTAGGGCAATTTATAAGATTCCACAAGGGTTCCAGGCACTAGAGTAACTTTCCAGAAACCTACAACCTCCACATGGGTCCCTGGACTAGATAAGTCCTGAAACCTAGCCCAGCCTCTCCAGAACATCAGATAGTTCCATCTCCCTACCCCATATTAGTGATAGACCCTTCCAACAAGAAAATTTAGAATAGCCATAGCCCAAATACCCCTAAAGAGAGGGATAGAAAAATCAAAGGTGATGGTGGAGTTACACAGAGAAGATAGGATTAACAAATGAATATAAACACTGAATCATTAAATTGATTTCTCTTTCAGCCTTCAATATCTTAGAACAACTAGAAATAAAAACCTAAAATTACAAAATTGTAAGCCATGTCAAACTCTGAAATATGTTCTACATCTAATGTGGTGCTGTGCTTTGAAATTTATTGCTTTTTTTTGTATATATGTTATTATTCGCAAAAAAAAGGAAGAAAAAAGTTGATTGTGATGATTAAAAAAATATTTATTCCTTCTAGTTTCCTATTTTCTGAAACAATTAGAAGGAAAAACGTAAGAGGATCATATGGTAACCCATGACAAATTCTGAGATCTGTCCTGTAACTACATGTTGAAGAGTGCTTTGAAAACTGTTGGTTTTTTATTTCTTTGCTTTGTATGTATGTTATGCTATACAATAAAAAAGTTTGAAAAAATGCTGTTATGAGTTGTTTGTCCTTAATATATCTTGGGTCATTTACTTAGGCAGTGAAAGTAATGTTGTTTGATGCTAGGAAATTATTTTCTGGAAAGTTTGCATCTGCAGGGAATAGGAATATTCACCAGCACTGACTTTAACATGTTCTCAAAGCTTGGCCAAGGAGGCAGGGGACATGTGTCTCTGACCGCTTGGTGCTACTGAGATGAAATATTCTTTCAGATGTTCACTGTCCACCTATTTGGGTAACGAGGTGGTGGTCTTTTTCAAATTACTGGGTATGGATGGGCTTTAAAATGGTTTTTAACCCTTTGTCATCTCTGCTTCTGAGGCAGCTCTCTGTTGCAGGTTTGTTGTTTCTTCTGAAGGCACTCAACTGGCCTAGGGTCTCAGAAATAAGAAGATCCTGTTCCTCTTACCAGCCTCACAGTGGATTTGGACTTCCTAGTCCTTCTGGTCAGGGCTGTTTAGGAAAAGAGCAGTGATGCTGCCGGACAGTGGTTCCCCAGCATTTCTAGTGGCCTCCAATGACATCATTTTAAATTTTAAATTCATTTTTATACATAACCATAGAGTATCTGCATAAATCTAACAAAAAATGAGATAACTCTAAAGTGATTAGAAATCTTTGATAAATAGTTTTGAGGGTGGGCAAGAAATACAACATTACTTTTATGATGAGATATTGTGAGCTTCTAAGTATATGAGAATATAATGATACTTCTCTTCTTGTTAGAGGTCAAAATTGAATATGTTTTCTAACTGGACTTCCACAGCCAGGTGTAGAGCCAGTAAGAAACACCCACTGACAAATGAGAGGGAGACCGTGTGCCATTCTTCATGACCATAAGAAACAATCGAGGCTGGAAGCTTGTTTCTTCAGAGTCTTAAGATACGGCACTGAAGTGACAGGATGCAATTCCTGTGAACCTGGAAAAAAAGGAATATAAAACTTCCTTGGAGAATAATTGACAGGAATTCAAAACAGTGTGCTAAAAATAAAAATAAAATTTCAGATATGCTCTGTTTTTTAATGACTACTAATTCTTGTGGAGTTTTTTTTGATTAATTAGGATCTTTGTATTTCATTGCTTTCTATTAAGTATTTTACAGTCAAAGTCCCTCACAGCAATTGAATGTGCTGGCTTCACTTTCTATTTGGATGAGTCATAGATTGTGTTTGTTTCCTCTTTATCCTGACTACCAAGGTCAGTTTTTTTTTGATAGATGGGTGGATGGATGGATGGGTAGATGAATGGAGGGATGGAAGGATGGGTGGATGGGTGGGTGGACGGATGGTGGATGGATGGATGGGTGGATAGATGGCAGATGGATGGGCAGATGGGTGGATGGATGGGTGGATGGATGAATGGATGGATGGATGGATGGGTGGGTGGATGGATGGATGGATGGATGGATGGATGATGGATGGAAGGATGGGTGGATGGATGGATGGATGGATGGACGGATGGATGGTGGATGGAAGGATGGGTGGATGGATGGGTGGACGGATGGTGGATGGATGGATGGGTGGATAGATGGCAGATGGATGGGCAGATGGGTGGATGGATGGGTGGATGGCTGGGTGGATGGATGAATGGATGGATGGATGGATGGGTGGGTGGATGGATGGATGGATGGATGGATGGATGGATGGATGGATGGGTGGGTAGATGGATGGATGGATGGATGGATGGATGATGGATGGAAGGATGGGTGGATGGATGGATGGATGGATGGACGGATGGATGATGGATGGAAGGATGGGTGGATGGATGGGTGGACGGATGGTGGATGGATGGATGGGTGGATAGATGGCAGATGGGTGGGCAGATGGGTGGATGGATGGGTGGATGGCTGGGTGGATGGATGAATGGATGGATGGATGGATGGGTGGGTGGATGGATGGATGGATGGATGGATGGTGGATGGAAGGATGGAAGGATGGATGGATGAATGGATGAATGGATGGATGGATGGGTGGGTGGATGGATGGATGGATGGATGGATGGATGGATGGATGGTGGATGGAAGGATGGAAGGATGGATGGATGGATGGATGGGTGGATGGATAGATGGGTGGGTGAATGTGTAGATAACTAAATAGAGCTGTTCATTTTGAAACCACCATGTACTAGGCTATGCTGAGGGCTGGAGATATTATACTGAACAAACGCAGACAAGATTCCCAGTATCATGTTATTTACATAAGAAATTATAAACAAGTTAATTATAAATATGATAATAAAAGATTATGTTAAGTGTCTCTAAGGAACTACACAGGAGGACATGGCAGAAAGTAACCTGAGAAGATGATTAAGTTTCTCAGAGAAGGCTTCTCTCAGGGAGTCATGTTTGAGCTTAAACCTGACAGGTGAGAAGGCGAAAGCCATGAAAAACAAAGGAAAGTGCATTTCAGACCAAGAAAATAACTATATAGGGTATTTCACATAGTAGTAAAGATCCAAAAATGTTTAAGTAGCCAGTACCCCAGACCCCTCCCCCCAAAAAATTCAATGACTAGAAGTTTGCTAAGTATCTAGAATCTAGAGTATCTGGATCTTAGGTAATTTGATCAAACTAGATCTGAGTCTCATGGCTGTAGGGAAACAATTGCTGTAAGAACACAAAGTGTGGCTCCCTAGCTATGGGAGTTAGGGCAATCTCTTCTTCTCCAGGCCTCACTTCTCTTTATTAGGAGAGGAGACCAACCGCCCTTCCCTGGAAGTTTGCTGTCTTAGAAGAAGCTCCTCAATGTGCAGTGGAGGAGAGGGAGACCCAGGCCAGGAGGGAAGGAAAGGAACTACAGGACCCCTTCATGGCATTTAAGCCCTCCAGCACTCCAGACTAAGAATTTTCCTTCCTGTTTTACAAACTGGAAATGAGACTACCTGAAAGTAAAGGATCCAGGTGTGGCCAGCTGGCACATGCCAGCGTGGAACTGTGACCCCAGACCTGCCGGTGCTGGAGCCCACTTCAAAGGGTGTGGGTCGTCCAGCTGCCCGTGAACTTGGGGACTTCACCTAATACCTCCAAGACTCGATCTCCACATTTGATAATATTTTGAAATATATTTGTGGGATTGTTGAAAGATTAACATACCATTCAGCTCATAAAACCGTTCACGAGTTCCTAGGACAGAGCGAACCTCTAGAAAGAGCAGCTGTTTCTAATTTGTCTCTCCAGGGTAGCACACAGAGGCCACCAGACCGTGTCTCCTGCATCTGAGAGCATATATTTTCCGTTGCCCCATATGAGAATGAGACTGTAGTGAAAGAACGAATACATTCACTGAGTACCTGATCAGATAAACAATGAAACAATAAGATTAAGAATGAAAATTACGAAGAAAAACATCAATTTATTTTCTACACATGTCAGAAAAAGCTTTTGGATCCCACTCTGCCCAGCACTAAGGCTGAGTTCGGTGGATCCCAAATCTTGGTTTGACCTTTCGCATTTACAGCCTCTTGAGTTTGACCTTGAAGCTGGAGTCCTGAGATCTGGATGTGCCAGGCTTGTTGCCTGAGGCCCCTAGGCTAGTTCATAGTTAATGGGGCTGCCAACTCTGGTATTAAAACAAAAAGAATCTGGGCAATTACTTCAATAACTCGATCAATCCATAGAGGCATACTACATGATCAGGCAAATGACTGACTTGGGATGGAGAGAGGCAGGGGACACAGGGCGAAGTGGGGCTGCCGCCTGCTCTTTGCTGACATGGCTCAGACTGCCAGAAGGCAGTATGAGAACTAATTGTTAACCCTAAATATTGAGTACGTTCTTCCCCCACAATAAAGTAAATTATAGGAATTACTAGTAAGACTGAGATAAATTTTTGATGTCATTCTTTTGTTAAATTTCATGAGATGTGGATGAAAAGAGGAGCAGATTTTGAATTTCTGTGTGATTCCCCCTTTCTCTCCAGGAGCTCAGACACTGCTGCATCCCATCGAGTCTCAATGAGACAGAAGAGAGCAGGGCCCCTTCACCACTGTTTACAAGGAACTCTCACGGCAAACCGATCCAACATCAGTAAAATGCAAATATACCTGAAATTCATTTTTGAACAAAACTGTTTTCCTTAAAGGGACGTCTTACTCTGAATTTTTCATTTTTTATCTTGGGTAGACCACACACTTCTCTATATAATTCTTAAATGCAAAACGACAATCCATGTGCATGAAGAATTTTCTTTCACTTCATTGAGTTATTTCTCCATGAAATGATCACTTTTTGAAAGTTTTATTTAAAAGTAAAGACGAGGGTGCTAGGGCAGCAGAGGTGCAAGGGTTGTTCAGTGGTAGAACTCTCGCCTGCCATGCGAGAGACCCAGGTTCAATTCCTGGTCCATGCACTTCCCAAAAAACAACCAACCAACCAAAACAAATTCAACAAATGGTGCTGCAATAAGAGTATACTCACATGGAAAAATAATGAAGTGTGACCCCATCATACAGCATGCCAAACAAACAAACAAAAAAGCAAAGACACAAATAAGACATTGTATTATATGATAGCTTTTATTTTTAAAAAGCATTTGCAACTTTTTCACAGCTTCATATTCCATGAGAATGTAACACCTCAACCCCACCACCCTGGGCCCCATTTTTGGACAGATTTTGGGACGGTTATAATTCACCAAAATTTAATTTCAAAGAATAGAACTTGAGCACAATTTCAAAGCTGCAAAACGATGCCCCATTACTCATCCCTATTGCAGAAACAAAATCCTTTGTATGAGAGTAAAACTCCCCCGAGACACTGCATCTGCGTTCCCGCTGCAGAGGTGCGTCAGAGCAAAGGCAGGGGTGACGATGCCCATCAGCAAGATGAGCCCGAGAGGGCAGATGCCCTGCAGCCCGCAGATTCCATGCTGAATCCAGGAGCCTTCCTCTCATCTGCTCTGCCCCGGTGCAGACGGTTTTCTCTCCAGGGGACCAGCGACGGGAAGATGCAAGAAAAAGAACCACAGGATATTTGTTTCCCTGTGCTGATCGTCAGATTTTAATATGAACATCAGGAACGTTATTCCTAAGGGTGAAATTGGTTGGCTTATTCGAGAAGGACCTGGCTTGCTGGCAGCCAAATGCCTCACCTGGGGCGTGCTCCTTTGTGAATGCGAAGTCACCACGTGAGGTTTTATTCTCGCAGACCAGCAGGATATAACCGGATTAACCCATTTTACATTTGTCTCGATAAGCTTTGGCGCCATTTACAAAATCGTTGCCAAACCATTCCTATCTCTCTGCCCATAGCTGTTGTCATTTATTACTGACTCAGGGTCAGATTCCAGGTAATACCCTCCAGCTGAAAAAGGACCTTAACATGGAATTCTCTATTAGTTGCAATAGTTGGCAAAAGAGAAAGAAAAGGGAAAACTCCTCCCTGATGTAGCTTTTGATACATGCAAGTGGGATCAGTCTGAGCTGCAGGAGTGGTCCCAGGGATGCCTTTGAGCCAGCTTCTTCAAAGATCAAACACAGCTTTACGAGCACATCGTGCCAGCCACCCGACTGCCAAGCCACTTGCTTCTAGCTTTAGAAGTCAGAACTGCAGGCCCACCCATGCTCTCCACATTTCTTAACAAAAATATTTTTCAAGGAAACAAGCTCTGGATAAGGTAACCTCCTAAGGCTGAGACTTCTCCACTTCTGTTACTGGTTAACTGTGTTTTTGGCCTCGTCTCCCTTCCTACCACACAGTTAGCTTCTGAGGAAGGGGGTGTATCCTTGTATCACTGATTGCTTTCAGCAAAGCAAAGCGCCCCACAAGTTTGTGGCTTAAGCACACTGCTTATTTGCTAACAATTCTTGAGTGAGCAATTTGGGCTGAGCTCAACTGGGTGATTCTTCTGCAGTCTTGCCTGGAGTCGCTTGTAGCTAATGGTCACCCGGTGTCCGTGTGTGGCTGTCTAACATGGCCTCACACCCTGGCAGTGGGGGCTCGCTGCCAGCTGGGCCTCTCTCTCCACACATGTTTCATCCTCAAGTTTCCACAGGTGGAGTCTCAGGAACATAAGGGGTCAAAAATGGGAGCCCAAGGGCCCTGGGGCTAAGGTTTGCAAATTGTACAGCTTCACCCTAGACCCATCCTATTGGTCAAACCAGGTCACGTTGCTAACCCAGATTCAAAAGGAAAGAAAATACCCCTCTCCTAGTGGGAAGAGTGGCAAAGTCGCATGACTGAAGATTGCTGCCTCTGTCTTTGGATGGAGATCTACCACAAAGACTAAAGTATTTGTTATAAATTCTTGGCAAGATTTTGACAGAATGAAAATGTCCATGTGTTTCAGTTTGCTATTTCTGATTTGAGGGTTTTGTTCTTTGATGGTGCAAATGCAAATCTATCACATGATATTGTTATAGCAGAGCCATCTGAACATTTGCATATCATTCGCCTTGGGAATGCCGTTATCTGAATTGCTGTGCACACACAGAGAACAGTGTAGTTTGTGTGAAATAACTTGAGGCTCAACTACTCACACACTGATGGCATTTGTCACATACCAACAGTATCTTAAAATGGCTTTGGTCAGAAAATAACTGTTCCTTCCTCCTCTTATTTCTTGGAAAGAATTTTATTAAATTCCAACCTAAGAACAGCTCAGATGGAGAGGCCCCCGGAGTTCTGGCTGCTTCTGTTAGTTCTAAGTGTGGCAGAGAATGTTTGTCCACAGGTCCGTCCAGACAGGCCCCCTGGGGGGAGTGGGCATTCCAGAGGCACTGCCCTGCTTTTGTTGGCTTTTCTGTAACAGAGACTCACCCAAGTCGCCTCAAGTAATTGCTGGTGGGGTTTTGCTTTGCTTTGCTTTGCTTTGCTTTGTTTAGAAAAGAATGCTCTTAGGCTGGAGAAACAGCTGGAACTGGGGAGCTGTCAGCAGCCAGCTCTGAGAACTGACCTCTCTTCCCCATTTGGGCCCCATGGCCTCAACACTCACTCATCCAATGTCTGTTTTTTCTGCCTCTTCTCTCCGGCCTGGCCTCTCAGAGCCACTTCAGCAGGTACACACCACACGACCCCACCGGGAGCTACTTGTGTCATAGCCGGTATGGGCAGTGCCAGCTGGAGGCAAGGCTCTTTCCCCCAGCATGCAGCTGTGATGGCCACTTTCATGGGTCAACTTGGCGACAGACAAAGGTCTGAGTGGGAATAGGAATGAAGCTCTGACCTCGAGGCGGCTGTGGGATCAGCACCTGCAATCCGCTGACTTTCATAAAGGAGATCCCCCTCCATCATGCAGCTGGGCCTTGTCCAGCCAGCTGGAAGCCTGAAGGGCAGAGCACAAGTCCCAGAAAGACTGAGAAATTCTGCCTCAAGACTGCACCTTCCATTCCTCTCCAGCCTCCTGGATTTTAAACCCAAAACTACATAGTTCCCCAACTGCAATTCCCAGCCTGCTCATCTACCCACAGAGTTTGGCCTTACCAAACCCTACAAATGCAGGAGGCAATTCCTTAAAATAAATCTCGTAATGTGCATCTACATATATCCTGCTGATTCTCTTTCTCTGGAGAACCCTGACTAAAAACAGCCTTTGCTTACTTGTAGTAATTGACAGTTATTCACCAGTTACTATGCCACTAAATGCCTTACAAAAATTATCTGATTTAAGCTCACAACAACCCTGTGAGATATGCACTAATATTTGCCCATTTTTCGAATGAAGAAACCAAGGCTAGAAAGATACTAGCCGTGTCCCAACTCACAGACTTAGCAAAGTGCCAAAGCAAGACTGAATCCAGTGCTGCGATCTCCAAAGCTCAGGCTCTTCCCTCTTCACTCCTCTCCCAGGGCTTTGTCTGCAGGTGGAAGGCCCATCACTGCCCCTCCGGCTTCTCCACCTTCCAGGCTCCCAACATTAAGTAACAGGCTGTTGGCTGGGAACGCCCCTGCTGTCTCAGAACCGTACCTAATGCCTTGCAACTGAAGCACTAAGAATCCCCATTACCTTTTTTTTCACCTTTCTGTTAATGATATGTAATGAGCAAATTTTTTATTGTGGTTACATAAATCTACAATACAAAATTTGCCATTTTAATCATTTTTAAGTGTGCCATTAGATGACATTAATTACCTTTACCATGTTGCAATACCATCACCACCTTCCATTAAGAAAACTTTTTCATCTCTCAAAACAGAAACTCTATATTCATTAAGCCACACCCTCCGTCCCCCCTACCCCCAGCTACCCCAGAAAGGTACCTCTTTCTGTCTCTATGAATTTGTAATCCTAGAAATTTCATATGAGAGAAATCTTACAATATTGGCCCTTTTGTGTCTGGCTTATCTCATTTAACATCATATCTTCAAGGTTGCCATGCTGTCGCATGCATCAGAACTGCATTTCTTCTTATGGCTGAATAATATTCGGTTGCATGGCTGGACCACATTTCGTTTATCCATTCACCTGCAGAGGGATGCCTGGTTGCTCTTGTGAATTGCTGTGACAAAAACTGGTGTACAAGGATGGTTTTGCATCCCTGCTGTCAGTTCTCCAGCCTACCTATCAAAGGGTGGAATTGCCAGGGATCCCCATTTTTTAAAGGAGTTTGGGGGTGTGAGATTGCCCCTCCAGGCCTCACCAAGGGGGGGCACGCTGGTTTCTTGACACTTATTCCCAGCACCCCATTCAGTCTCACGAAGCAGACGAGTAGAACTTGTTGGGAGGGAGAAAGGTGGAGAGTTCATTGAATGCAAATGGTCATTTGAGTCAGGAAAGCTGCTGGACATCTAGGGGAGAGTGTGAGATGAGCTGCTCATCCGCCTCCAAACCAGGGAGGAGAGGGTCCACGAGAACCTGAGTTCACCCTGCCCTCCTGCCTCCTGTCTGACCTGCTCTCCCTTGGCCTCAACTCAACTTGTCCTTCAGCAAGCCCGGAGCACGGGTTGTTTGTCTGTTTGCTCCCTGAGTTCCCTGGCCCCTTGTCATATCTGATCCAGGGACCCCCACAGCCATCTGGCCTTGGAGGAGACCCCCGTTCAGTGGACAGAGCAGGGCCTCTGGGGACAGACAGGTGTCCTTCAATCCCACCTGAGCCACTTTCTGACTGTGTGACTTAGGGCAGGCTATTTAGGTTCTCTGAGCTGTAGTTCATTACCTGTCAGAGGTCACCTGTCAGAGGTCACCTGTCAGAGGTCACCTCCTGGAGATGCTGGGGGCTTAGGTAAGAAGAGGAGTTTCTATGGTACCTGCCACGCCCCTCCCTGGACCCCACACTCAGAGCCTCTTGTCTTGAGACCTCTCTTTTCCTTCTCAACGTGCTGCTCCAGCAGCCCTGGCACCTGCCTTGCCCAACGCGCCTCACTTCTCACAGAATCTTCTAAATCCAGATGCTCCTTTTCTAAGTTCCCACCTTATTCCCACCTCTTACTCCCGAGCATCGCCTCGAGACCTTTTGGCCCCTCTCTCCTGTGACATGACAAAAATGAGACATCTCCGGGCTCTGTGGGCCCCGGGGCTTTGCCGTGGGGCTCGGCACAGGGTAGAGGGGAAGGCACAAAAATGAACAAGACAAAGGCTGTTTTCAGGGACTCTGGGCCTAGGGCGAGCATTCACAACCTGACAGATGTGTCCTGAACGTGCCCTCTTTTGAAGTCAGTATTTCTTTTCCTTTTTTTTATTACATTAGCACCACAATTCCTTTTGGGAGAGGGGTAGGCTTTTGCTACCAAAATTTACCAGATCAAGCAAATCAATTAAATTTTCTGAACTTCAGTTTCTTTATCTGTACAATGGGGATAATGGTCACTCTCTCACAGACTTATGAAAATTAAACGAGGGAAAGCAAGCAAACCAGCGTCTGCCATTGTTTCAGGAATACAGTAGGTGCTCAGTAAAGACTGGGCCCCTCCCTGCTTTGCTTAGTCAGCAGAAGTTAAAATAAAAATGAAAATTCCCCTTTCCCATCACCACAAGCTCCGGGGTCGGGGTCAGTCCCAAGGAGACCGTGAGCGCCTCAGCCGTCCCCAGGTCCTCAGGAACCTCCGACCGCAGCCCCCAGCAGGCACCCTCCAAGCCGCACCCGAGGAGCTGCTGGCAGCACCGGCCGGGAGTAGCCTCATTCCGCGGATCACAGCCGCCTGCCAAACCCACCGCGACACGGAGACTCTCGGGGCCTGGAGACGGAGGAGAAGAGCTGGGGGCAGCACTGTTGGGAGGGGAGCACTGTGGGGGGAGAAGGAAGCACCATCGGGGATGAAAGAGCCGTGGGGGGAGAAAGCACCCTGGGTGGTGGTGGGGGAGAAAGCACCCTGGGGGGTGGGGAGGAAGCACCGTGGGGTGGGGGGAGAAAACACCCTGGGGGGTGGGAGGGAAGCACCGTGGGGTGGAGGACGAAAGCGCTGTGGGGCCATTTTCCACAGGTGACCTCTAATGCCCGAGCCCCTCCGCGGCCTGGGCTCCGGGAAGGTCACTGACACTCTAGCCATAGGCTGCCCGAATTTGGCATCGGAGATGAGGAGGAGCGCATCTGTCTCGGGGAGGGGTGTGGACCAAGGCGGGTGTCTTCAGAGACACACGGGTGACTGCATTGGCCCGGCTCCCCCGGGAGCCAGAGCTGAACAGAAATACACGCCTATTGTGAGATTTAGTACAGGACCTGGCCCACGCGGCCAGGGGACTGGTGGGTCCACACCGGTGGTGCTGCCCGCAAATCGGGAGCTCTGGGGACGTCCGGGTGAACTCTCCAGAGAAGCGGGCTGAAGAAGAGAGGGAACTTCCTCCTTCGGACTGCTGATGTCCCCATGTCTCTCCTTACCTTCAGGGACTGGGTGAGACCCTCCCCCCACGGCTGGAGATGCTGCCCATTGACTGCAGATGTTCTCAGCCTTGGCTGCACTCAGCTGGCGGATGACGTAGTCCATGAGATACCCTCACTTACCAGTCAGGCCAGTGCTAGCTTGACCAAGCACTGGACACCATCACCTGGCCAGGCTGCCACCCAAACGTCCCCATCCCAGCCTGTGTCAGGGACGACAGCCATCAGAACCATCACACCAGGCCTTTCCTGTCCATTGGCGCCGAGTATTACGTCGTTTCCTGACCACTGTACGTGGCAGGCTCAAACTCCGCTTATCGGGTGAGAAAACAGAACCGAGGCTATGGAAGGCTCAGGTAGAGCAGGATTTGAACACCACAGTCCAGCACTCTGCTGTCCCATTTGTCCACACAGTTGGCACTTCGAGCGAGGGATTAGAAAGTGAGTGCTGTAGAAGCTTCCTCGAGCTGAGGGAAGCATCCGCTAAAGCAATGGAAAGAACTTGGCTTAATTCTTCAGAGTCCCACATCCCCTCTGATTTTCCTATGACTTGTGGTAAAATAACACATGCCTTTAAAAGAGCTGTATGAGTCTCAAAAATGTCCCCGTTGGTACATCCCAGGGAGAGCTGCCAATCAACTGTCCTGGCCCTGCCCCCCACTGCAGGTTCCCCATGGCAGATCCCACGGCAGGTTCCCACGGCAGGTCCCCACGGCAGGTCCCCACTGCAGGTCCCCACGGCAGGTCCCCACTGCAGATCCCCACGGCAGATCCCCACGGCAGGTCCCCACAGCAGATCCCACGGCAGGTCCCCACTGCAGGTCCCCACGGCAGATCCCCACGGCAGGTCCCCACTGCAGGTCCCCCACGGCAGATCCCCACTGCAGGTTCCCCACGGCAGGTCCCCACGGCAGGTCCCCACTGCAGATCCCACGGCAGGTTCCCACGGCAGGTCCCCACGGCAGGTCCCCACTGCAGGTCCCCACGGCAGGTCCCTATGGCAGGTCCCTATGGCAGGTTCCCCACGGCAGGTCCCTATGGCAGGTCCCCACAGCTGGTTCTCCACGGCAGGTCCCCACTGCAGGTCCCCCACTGCCCAGCACCACAGGGGACATTCTGGGGAATGACCAGGCCAGAGCCTTTGTGGCCAGCATGGGCACACCCCTATCTCACCTCCTCGCCCAGCTCTCCCAGGGGGCAGTGAACTTTGTTTTTGTCTCTGTCAGTGGGGTAATCCAACTGTGTGGGAGAGAAACAGAGGGAAGGAAATATCCTGGGTGTGTGTGGTGGGGAAACACACGCATGCCCGTGCACGAGGTGCTCAGCGAAAAGTAAAAACCACCTTTCAGAGTGATGTGGATGGTTTGGGCCCCCTAGAAGCAATGCGGTGAGTCTCCTCTCTTGGATCCTTCTAGCATTTTAGACCTATGGAAAGGAGATTTGGTTGCACAGAATGGCAGTGAAGTATTGTTTGAATCTATCTTGCGCGAAAGAGCTTTAGAAGAGAACGCTTTTCAAGTGTCTCTTACTATTGTAATTCAAACTTTGCAAACGCCCTGGGCTGTGGGTCCCAGGCATTCAGAAGTTCCCATGGATAGTCCGAAGCATCCCGCACATTCGCCCAGCAGCTGCCACCTCCAGGTCAGTAAGTAGGCTCCCCTGAAGGTCACGATGGCCCGTGAGTCTAGAATCCAGGGCGTGATTTGGTCCTTAAAGGAGTTCTGACACGACTTTGGCTCGATCCCACTCTGAATTCTGGGCTCTTGGATATAAGTCAGGTAGTAGCAGAAATAAGGTGCATTCGAATTCTAACTCTCTGATGTGACTTAAAGGTCAGAGGGCATGAGGTTCTTTCCACCTTCCTCGCTTATACAGGGGCATCTTTTAACTAAAATTTTTCTCAATCTACTCAAAACTACCATTGCGTCACCAAGTGTAGTTTTGGCCTCTGACAGTGCTCAGGTTATCTGAAGGACGCCCTTGACTTTACAACGGCAAACAAATGTGGCCTTGTTACCATTCCTGGGCCCTGCCGAGAGCCCTGGGTCAATCCGGTCAGGGGCCCCCAGGGGTGGTCCTGAGTGAAGGGGGGAGGCCGCCCCGCCTGGGCCAAGAGGCAGCACTCTTCCCATGTCGTGGCACCTCTCCCCGTGACCTTGGATGCTTGGCTAAATTCTTCCGTCCTGCAATTGACGTCACATAAGAGAGCTGAATTATGAGACTTAGCGCCAGCTCGAGAGGGAAGTGTCTAATAACACCTGCCTATCTTACTTTTATTACCTTATTCTGAAGATGCAATCAAACATAACCTAGCTGTTATGTGCAGTGATTATACTTTTAAAGTGTTCCAATTATTTGTGCAGTGTGCAACACAGAAAAGGAGGCTAAAGTTGTCATCTATGAAGGACACTCAGCAGGGAGAGTACTTTTCTTTTTTGTTCTCTCTTTATCTTTTCATAATACAGCACCCAGTAAACTGGACATAGACCAAGAGATATGTATATTACTGAATAAATATGCACATTTATATGTGTGTTTGTGTGTATAAATGCATGTGCACACATGTGTATACCTGTGTGTGTGTAGATTTAGATTTAGATTTGTCTCCTGGTGTAAAGGACCCTGAAGTCCATCTCGTGAGCAGGCAGATGGGGTGTGGTCTCAGCTTCAGTACAAGAATCTGGTATAAAGGGGGTATCATGTGACCCAAGGAAACCATCAAATCCTCTGGTAAATGGCGTTGGGCAGTATTCGGACGACAAGAGGTCGCGAGAAGGTGAGGGTTTTCTAAGTGCCCAAAGGACCGGGCAGTGAATGGCACGGCTGAGTGCTGCAACTGCCGTTATGAAGCACTATTTGTCCTTAACATCATTTATGATCCAGCACACAACTCGGAACAGGAATGACTTGAATTTGGGAAAGAATGTTCAAGATAAGTCCATTTCTTGAATGAAAAATAACCACTAGGATCCAGCGACTCCTTCGCCCTTTTGAGGTGACAGGGATGACATTTCCCAGCACAAATGCCGTGCCCACCCCAGGTCATCAGTTCATTGCTCTTTATTCAGTTCTATGATCGCCTTGCTTTCATAACAAGTTATGCTTTGCTTGTTGCCTCTTAAAAGGAAATGAAACAATGATAATACAGAAGATCATGACATTTTGGTTCATATGTGGGGAAACAGTGAGACTTCATCATGTAGAAAACCAGAGAGCTGGCTGATTTCATTATTCCAGTGGAGTAAAACCTGCAAGGAAGAACATCAGAAAAGGAAATATATACCAGTGAAGAGAAATGAGAAAATTTGGTGATTATTTGCCGATATATTTTCTCATGCAAAAGCTTTTTTTTTCAATCTACTAAATTTAACATTTGTTCCCCCTATTATTTATTTTTATTCCATATGTTTTACTTGTCTGTTGATAAGGTAGATAAAAGGAGCATCAGACACAAGGTTTTCACAATCACACAGTCACATTGTGAAAGCTATATCATTATACAATCATCTTCAAAAAACATGGCTTTTGGAACAACAGCTCTACATTTTCAGGCAGTTCCCTCCAGCCTCTCTAATACACCTTAACTAAACAGGTGATATCTATTTAATGCATAAGAATAACCTCCAGGATAACCTCTCGACTTTGAAATCTCTCAGCCATTGACACTTTATTTTGTCTCACTTCACTCTTCCCCCTTTTGGTCGAGAAGGTTTTCTCAATCCGTTGGTGCTGAGTCCCAGCTCATTCTAGGATTTCTGTCCCACATTGCCAGGAAGTTCCACACCCCTGGGAGTCATGTCCCACGTAGACAGGGGAAGGGCAGTGAGTTTGCTTATTGTGTTGGCTGAGAGAGAGAGAGAGGCCACATCTGAGCAACAAAAGAGGTTCTCTGGGGGTGACTCTTAGGCCTCACTTTAAGTAGGCTTAGCCTATCCTTCGCAGGGATAAGTTTCATATGAACGAACTCCAAAATTGAGGGCTTGGCCTATTGCTTTGGTTGTCCCCACCGCTTGTGAGAATATCAGGATTTCTCCACATGGGAAAGTTGAATTTTGCCCCTTTCTCACAATTCCTCCAAGAGGACTGCAAATACTTTTTAATTCACTTTTCTAAGCACTCTGGGATTTATCAGGGCATCACTCTGGACAAACCTACAAAATCTCATGCCTTACCCAAGGTTCCATGTACTTACAGTGTTCAATTAAACTGTCCACATAAGTTATATTAGGAAATGCATTAGTTAAAATACAAATTTTGTACCAAATATAATTTTTTTACATTTTTTTTGCTTTAGTCTCACACATAAGAGTGTTAAAAAACATTTTTAAGTTTGTACATTTAGTCACTATCATTGTACACTCTAGGCATTCCTAGATTATGCCATCTGTCTTTATCGTCTATCTTTCCTTCTGGTTTCATTTGTGCCCCCAGCCTCCTCCCTCTATCATTCTTGCATTTAGCTTCATTCAGTGTACTGACATTATTGCATTACAGTTAGGTAGTATTGTGCTGACCATTTTTGAATTTTTACAATCAGTCCTGTTCTTGCAAAAGCTTTTGCTCCCACTTTGATTCTGATGTATTTTCTGGACTTGAGCAGTAAAACACTTCCACCTTGGAACAAAGCTCTTTCTGAATACACACAAGTTGATATAAAGGTATGTAGTTAGACAGCAGACAGACTGGAGTGGAAACGAGTCTACTAATGATTTTCTGTAAATGAGTAATGGTTAAATTTAATTAACATCCACATTGATTCTAGGGCGGGCCATGTTGGCTCAGCAGGCAGAGATCTCGCCTGCCATGCCAGAGACCTGGCTTCGATTCCCGGTACCTACCCGTGCAAAAAAAAATATTAATTCTAGCCTCTTCGGAAGCCTCTCATGGTGCAGCCGGCCAAGGAGTGCCAAGCCCGCCTGTGCCTGCCTGGCTGCGCTGCAGGAGCCCTGGGGTTGCAGCAGGAAATGCAGGGTGGGAGCGTAAGATTGGATGGGTAAGCCCAGCTTCCATGGCTGGTTGCCGGGGCGTGCTAACGGCAGCAGTGCCGCACACACCAGGAGCGCCGCTTCCAGGTCAAACCAGCCAGTGCACGCAGGGCTGTGTTTGGTTTCCTTGGCGACGTCCTGGCTGGGAAGGTTTACTGTGACCTCTACGCCACCAGCTCTATCCCGACTGTCATGACAGATGGTTTTCCTTCGCTGCTTCGTCTAATGAAAGTCTGTTACCATGACAGCGTCTTTCTTTCTGCTCTTGTAATCATTTCTACCACAAATTACTTTTAGCTCCTCACCAGGCCTCATGAAAAGATTTAAGCTGATCTTTAAGTCTGGCATTTTGAACACTGGAAGGTTTCATATTTGACTAGACAAGTAAAGAAATACACCAAAAATCAGCCGCTTATAGCATTCTAATTGTCATTCTCCAGTAGAAAGCAGATTTCAATTAATCAAATGCAGCAAATGGAATCATCACAGAGATGTGATCAAATAAACAAGCGAACTCCAATGTCCCAGGTTCTCTCCTCGCCTCAGCGTTTTTCACAACGCGGTGCAGGAGTCGGTGGTGTGGCTGCCAGCACCCCACGGTCCAGGGAGATGAGTCGTGCCCGGGCACACCACACCCACCAGGGCAAGCCCAGGACAGAACAGCATAATTTACGCGCCTTCCGAAAGGGAGGCTGAAACCAAACTCTCCTTAGTACGTGCCTTATTTACGTCCTTCAGATACTCATGGTTCTAATGCAGCATCGCAGCTGGCTCATCAGGAGAGCGCAGTCAGTATTCTTGGGGTAGATGTTTGTCACCTGGAATTCCCTTGGAAAGGAGGTGATATATTTTGGGTGACCACTACAAGTGCGTGGAGCAGCCTCACTGGGATGCGTGCAGGGCACTGCCCTCCTGAGGGCCGACACGGGGCAGTGAGAAGGACCCGCGGCCACCGGAGAGCAGCAGGCTTTACCAACACCGCCCGGGCCTGGCTGAGTCCAGTCCCTCCGCCAGTGGGTGACCTCTCGGGGACAGCAGGGACGTGGGGCCTAATTTACCAGGACTGGAACTTTTTTAAATTCATGAGAACAAACAAGTGAGTCATTCTTTACTGGAATTAAAGATTCAAGTTAAACATTGTTTTCCATAATCTTTTTTTCTAATCTATTTTATTTTTAAAAAATATGAGTGTCTGCTATGAGCCATGCACTCCTGTAAACAATTGTGAGCATGTACAGCTCACTTAATCTTCATAGTGACACTTAAAGGCAAGTTTTACAATTCTTAGTCTTTTTTAAAAACACTTTTCATTGTGAAATATAACATATATACAAAAAAGCGATAAATTTCAAAGCACATTTTAACAAGTAGTTTCAGACCAAATTTCAAAGTATGGTATGGGTGACAGTTCCACAATTTCAGGTATTCCCTTCTAGCTGCTCTAAGACACTGGAGACTAAAATGAAATATCAATATAACGATTCAGTAATCATACTCATGTGCTGAATCCTATCTTTGCTACAATTCCTCCTTCTACTTTGATCCTTCTTCCAATCTTTAGGGATATTTGGGCAATGACCATTTTAACTTCATGTTGAAAAGGGGTGTTAACATTATGCAGTAGGGAAATGCAACTGGTCGATGCTCTTTGGAAGGCTGGTAACTTTGGGTTTCAGGGCTTATCTGGCCTAGCAATCATTTGAAGGTTTTAGGCTTCTGAAAAAATAAACTCAGTGAGTGAAACTTTTATAGAATCTCAGATGGACTCCTGGGTATTCTTTAGGGTTAACAGGACGAGTGTTGGTTGGGGCTTGGTATACCGTGTCAAGTAGCAAAATCTAGCTGGGGCTTGCATAAGAGTAACCTTCAGAATAGCTTCCTGACTCCATTTGAAATCTCTTAGCCACCTGTGTTACTTTGCAAGTGGCCAGAATGCGATATACCAGAAATGGGATGGCTTTTATAAAGGGGGAATTTAATAAGTTACAAGTTTACAGTTCCAAGGAGGTGAAAGTGTCCAAATTAAGGCACCCGCAAGAGGCTACCTTCCCTCAAGGAAGGCCAATGGGTCAGGAACCCCTCTGTCAGCTGGGCAGTCACGTGGCTGCCTCTGCTGGCCCCTTGCTCCTGGGCTCCATTGCTTTCAGCCTCTGCTCCTGTGCAGGTCCTTTAAAGAATTCGTCCTCCTTATTTTGTGTATTTTGTTGCAACTTTCCCTTTGGATGTGACTATATTAGTAAGGAGGTGGGGGTGGTGAGGGAGGAGGGGAGAAAGGGGCCAGGTGTCAAAACGCTGTCCAGTGGTGCTGCTGGGGAGCAGGTCTGCTGAGGCTCTGCAGGAAAGAGGGTTTTTCTCACCTCCAAAGGAAACAGACACCTGCAGGCAGCAACAGGCCAATTCTGTCCTAAGTATCAGTAAATTAACTTTTCCCCAGGCTTCAAAGTAATTCTCTCCAGGGGGCTCAGATGTGGGCAGAGCAGCAGGAAATCAGGAAGTCTCACAAGATGTGAAGATGAGAAGAACTGGGACCTCAGGGCTAAACAGCACGGGGACAAGGGACAGAAAATTTCCGATCTGGATGTGCCGCTGCTCCGCGAGGGCGGGGGAAGCGCGTTTCATTTCTCTGTGCCTCCAGATCTTACCTGGAAAGGCAGCTACGCAACTCACCTGGTGGGGGGGCTGTGAGAAGCCAATCACAAAAAGCGAGCTTGGAGGTTTTGCAAATAAATAAAAATTATGTAAATGTGAAAGAATAACAAGACTTGTTGGAACATGTTCCCCAAGTTATATCCGTTGGCACACATTTTACTGCTTCTATATTCATAACCAAATGCTGCTGAGCTGGTGGTACTTATCTAAAAGACTGCAAGCGTTCTGAGATTGTTGCCACATAGGAAGCAAATTAAAGATTTATGAGATAGAGTTTCTCATAGAATGCAGCCAGGGAGAGGGGCAATGAGACAAGATTTTTCTGTCCAACAGTTCCTGGGATCTGGAGAGTTCAAAACTGATGTTAAAATTTAGCAGCAATTCTTTTCTACTTGTTTTATATTCTTACCCATAGAAAGGTACCAGCTTAGCAGGTAGGTGCGTATAATAGAAATCCCAAGACCTGCTATTTCCCTGGAACTTTGGGTGCCTGTGTGACACCTGCGACTCAGAGCAGGACGTCTGCAGGTCAGAAAGTCAGCGTTTGTACAAACAGCCACATTACAGAAGCCGGAGAGGAGATCAGGCCTGAGTTAGAGGTAAGAACAAAGCTGATGGGTCGGGCCTGGGGTACTCACAACACAGGGTAGAGGATGACTGTGTTTTAGAACTTCACCTACTGTATGAGACCAAAGGAAGAGGGGTTTATTTCGTCCAAAACCTAAATTTTCTGTCGCTCACAAGCTAAGTCAAACTGTCTGGCCTGTTCCGTTAAACAACCCTCAGACCGGGAATGAGGTCTCACGATTCTGCGGAGTTTACTGTGACACCTGGATACATTCCAGAGTATGTTGGGCAGATAATTAAGAAGTATTGGCAAAGTCCTTTGAAGGGCTGCAGAAAAAATATGGGACAATTAAGCTGTACCATTGAGGAAACTCCTAAAACTGTCTCAAACGTTAGGGACCCCCAAGTCAGCAGGCCAAGCCCTCGATCCCGAGGCTTATTCTTGTGAAGCTTATTTATGTAGCAGAGACGCTTAGCCTGCCCGTACTTATGCCTAAGAGTTACTGCCAAAGGCCTTTTCTTGTTGCTCAGATGTGGCCTCTTTCTCTCCAAGTCCACCTCTGAAAGTGAAAGCATTGCCCTCCCCCTACGTGGGACATGACATCCAAGGGTGGAAGGCTCCCTGGCGGCGTGGGAGATGACTCCCAGGGGTGAGCTGGCCCTGGCACCGAGAAATCAACAATTCCATCCTGACCAAAAGTGGGAAAAGAACTGTAACAAAATAAAGTAAAAATCCCATATAGTATCATTCATAATTCTCCTATCTGTGACTTACCTAATTTAAAAGAGATTTAACCCAGGAACTGTAGTGTTTCACTAGAACACATGCACATTAGCTTCTAGATTTGTGAAATCCCTATAAAAATCATGATGAACCATTTGCATATTCATGTTAAGGCCAGGCCATAAATGTGGCTTTCTCTAGAAATCACTAACAAACAAGCTGGACTATACAAAAACGTCCAACTGGAAGTACGGTTTTCACTTCTACATAAGACATCACATAAGAGAAGCTCTTGGCATGTTCGTTATTGGTTTAGGTAGATACTCACTCACCCCCTTCTGGAATATTTGAAACATAGTGACTAGTCATTTCAAATGTTTAATTTGAAAATTTTAAATGTTGAATGTAAAAAATTAAGTGTGAATTATTTCTTAAATTACTAATGAACTGACCTTGTGGTTTCTCGATGAAGGATAATTGGAAGTGAAGTCAGCACTTCCAGACACAGTCTGCTCTCTGATGCGTTTGGCCATCAGAATTGTGCAAGCCTGACTCGAGGAGAGTTGAAGTGGGAACCTGGCCTACCAACCCTCCAAAGCATGTTGGAGGGAGAAGCGACTGTTAAGACAACTTTACCCAAGATTCTGCGTCTTAAGCTCCATAAGGCTGAGCAGTGGCGTGTCCCCAGTAACCCTAATCATCTAACAGCCATCACCTATTGACCATTGGCATCCAGCAAACGTGATCTCACGTAAACCCACCCTAGCAGCTATTTACAAACTCCCATTTTACAGAGAATGAAGTCCAGGCTGAAAGCAAGTAGGGACATGGCCGGGGTTTGAACTCAGGTTTGTCCAATTTAAGAGCCTCTGGGCAGCCTCTACCCTGTCGGGTCTCCCTCGGGAGATGCGTGGCAGCCACACCACGGATGGCGGTCTGATGTCCTGCCCAGGAGGACCTGGTGGCTGTTGTTGGAGTTAGCTAATGCACCTCCTTAACCTTCCTACCTCAGCGCTCCAGCAAGCCTTGTTTCCTCTAAGGTGCCCCTTCACACAGCATGGATCGAGTTTGGCCAAATTTGACTCTGTTTAGTGAGCTTCCTGCTGAGTGAAACCAAAGTTAATTTCTAGGTGCCTGTGAGAACAGAGTCATCTCGATATGATTCTGAGCAAAAGAGAGGAAGCCCATTCTGACTCATGCTTAAGACTGCAGTTGGAACTCCTGAGTTGCTCTGAAGAGCTCATTCTGATCTGCAGGGAAAAAATGATGTGTCTCCATAGGTGGAAGAACTGGAGGAAATCTAGCAGGCTATCTGCAGATGACCTAATTCATTAGTGCAAGGTACAAAGGAGAAAGAGTAAAGAGAGGGACACCCCTAGCTCAATTTCTGGAATAAGAAAAGGAAAACATTGTGTTTGTGTGTGTGCGTGTGTTTGTGTGTGTGAGTATGACTAGGAAGGGAAGACGTACTGGCCTAAACGCATTACCTTGTTAAACTGAAAGTAACTGTCTTAGAAATAGCCTAAAATTATGGCAAATAAAAATAGGTTGACTAAACCATAGGAGTAGATTCTGCCACGTGGCTTCCATGCCCCTTAACTCCGGGACAGGCTGGGGCTCCATGGAGCCTGGGGGTTGTGCCACAAGACACCCACACACACACACACACACACACACAGAGCTGGAGGTCCAGGCCAGCGGGTGGGTTTAGGTGTCCCCATTCAGAAAGGACCACTACGACCCCTCCAGCTGCTGGGTCACGCCGTGGTCCTGAGAACAGTACAGCCACATCTTTATCTTTGAGTGGAAAAGGAAAGAACACCTACACTGTGGCACAGACGTGCCCAGCTTCCAGCGGGTGGAAAACTCCTGCCTGGATTTTGGGGCCAGGCCTCGGCACCACCCACCCTACACGATGCATCGTATGCAGGGGGCACTTCGATTATGCCTGTCTGATGAGGGAATAAGTGCCCCTCGGCCATTCAAATGTCAGTGCTTCTGCACCTTGGAAAAGTAAGTGCCAAATTAACTGTCAAGATTTAAGCAGAAAATTACGATGAAATATTAGAAAGCCCTTGTGAGAAAAAGTGGTTTGGCAATTCTCACATAGAGACAAGAACATAATTGATGAGACTGGCAGCATGCCCATTTGATTTCCTTTATCAGAACCGAATCCGGTAGCTCTGGTTTTCCTCGCAAACTAGGCCAGTCTGCTCATCTGCAGACAGGCAGGCATGCACTCGAACTACAGACTTCACACTCCATTCCACGCTGGGGGTGCGTGCCCAGCCCGCACTCCTGCTGTGGGTGACGCTGGCCCGCAGGGCCGGGCAGCCCCTTCGGAGAAGGCGGACGGCATGTTTGTCAGGGTGGCTCACAGAGCAGAGCAGGTGGGGAGAATTACATGACCCTCCTGATGGAAATGCTTCCGTGTGTTCCAAAATTGGAAAGTCATGTGGAATAACAGCTCCTCTTTGGAGGTGCGAGTTATCAGAGCTTTATTCTGCTTTAGATTTTACCAAGCGCTTTTGTGGTCCTTCGTGTGTTATTGTCTTTTCTTTAATTAAAGTCACATGGAGCTAAAGGTCAGCTAGAGAAAAGAGGGAGGGTGAAGAAGCAATATCTAAGGCCAAACCAGATCAGAATAATTATCATTGGACTTTTTATTGACTAGGCAGGGAATATACATTCAAGAATTATTTGGGTGTCATTAGGTGAGTGAAGTTACCTTCCAGCCAAGAGAATTAACAAAATTGCTTAACGTGTTCTCAGATGCTGCTACCTCTAATTTTCTATGTTTGGCATATCTTCTGGAGCATGGCTAGGGTTGTCCTTGTGTTAAGGATTTGCTCGGTTGCCACCATGCCCTCCTCCAGGGAGATGACTCCGTCTTGCTTTCTCCAGCATGAAGAGGCATCTCACCGCTGTTCCTGCTCTGCTCAGAGGCTCGGGCTGGCTCCCACTCTGTGGTCAGCAGAGGCGCTGCCCTGCCAGGAAGCACAGAGCACCGAGCTGCCCACATGGCCCTGCTCACGTCGCCTCCAGCTCCTGCGTGCTCCCGCTAAGCAATGTGGCAGCCCCGTGACGGGGCTGCCAGAGCTACACCTGCACCTGCAAGGAAGGAAACGCCCGGCAGCACCTGTCCTGCAGAGAGTACCCTGAGTGGGGCAGCTGCACCTGCACCTGCAAGGAAGGAAATGACAGCAGCACCTGTCCTGCGGAGAGCACCCTGGGTGAGGCAGCTGCAGGGAGATGCAAAGAACAGCTACATATCTGGGGTCCAATCCTGCTACCCCCTGAGCTGGACGACCTCGGGCAAATGGCTTCTGATTAAGCAACCATGGTCATCTGGCCAAACCAGTGATAAAAGCAGGTCCTTAGATGGAAACCCTACGCCGAGCCCTGGCTCCTGACTATTTAGTAGACATGTTTGAATGGCTGTTGTCCTGGCTCAGGAGACTGTAGTGAAGGACAGCTGTGCCTGCAGCATCCTCGTTACTCTTTCAGGAATACTTTGGGTTTCTCCTTTGTGTCGAGGCTGGGGCAGGGAGCTGGGGACTCTGCGATGAGGAATACTGTCCCTGACCATGACACGCTGTGCTATGAGCAGATGAGAAAGACAACACATGTTCACCTGCCATGCTCAGTTTTAGCCCAGGCACAGTGGGCACAGGTGAGCACAGGTGGGCACAGGTGGGCACAGGTGGGATACTGCCCTGGTCCAGCTAGGGCCAGGGCACCTGCTCAGCTGCAGCGGGCTCCTGGGGGCTAAGGATGTCTTCTGGGGGCGGTCTGGAAGGAGTGGAAGATGTTTCCACAACCACTTATGGGGGCTTTTACTGAGCGCATGCACTGGCAGCTCTTTGTATTACTGAGCAGTATTTCGCTGTTAGAGTATCCAAGGTTATCTGTTTTACTACTGAAGAACGTGTGGGTTTTTCTAGTTTGGGTTGCTTGAGTTATTTCCAGTTTGGGACTATTGCGAATGTGAACATTCTTGAATAAGCCTTTTTGTGGGTGCCCAATTCAGTTCCAGGAACAGAACAGCACAGTGGCGTGGGAATGCAAGTTGACTTGAGAAGGAACTGCCAAACTTTTGCCAAAGTGCATGTAACATTTTGCACATCCATCAGCAATGGATGGGAGTTCCAGTTATTGCATATCCTCCCCCAAAGCCAGTATATCAATCTATTTTTCAATTTTAGCCATTCTAGTGGGGGCAAAGTACTCTCTCAGTGTCCTCAATTGTGTTGCCCTGATAATGAATGATGTTGGGCATCTTTCCGTGAGCTTGTGAACTCTTCTTATATCTTCTATTGTGAAGTGTCTTTTCAAGACTTTTGCCAGTTTTTATTGATTTGGCTATTTTTTTATTTTACATGCATGTGGGCATGTGTGTGTGTGTGTGTATGAAACAAATATTTTTCCCCTAGTCTATGACTTGCCTTTAACAATGTTTTTTTTTTTTTTGTGAACAGAAGTTTTAAATTTTGATGAGATCCAATGTATCATTGTTTTATGTTTAGGGCTTCTTGTGCCCTTTTTAAGAAGATTTCACCGACAGAATTCTAAGTTGCAAAAAACATTCTATATTTTTGTTTCTAGAAGATTCATTGTTTTAGCTGGTCTTAAAGTCTCAAAATAATATTTGGGGGTAGTGTGATATTCATGAATAGATTTTAAAATTCATTCAAACATCATTTTCAAGCTGCTTTTGCTGCTAGAATATAGAAATGAAATTGACTTTTGTATTTTGGCCTCATATCCGGGAACCTCACCCACCTCCTTCTCACGACTTGCACAGCTTGAATCTACCCACTCTGAGGCTTGGTTGTGCGGCCTGTAAAAAGCTTTAATGTAGCCCTCTAAAAGTTGCTTTGGGTGATTAGTGATATAATATGTACAAAAATGACTTGGAGAAGATAAATGCCAAGTATTCTTACTCCTTTTCCTGTTATTAGCGGCTTGAGGACATCGCCCATCTCCCATTCGCCCCCAGACCCCCATGCGTGTGTGACCCAGCCGCGCTCAGGGCCTGTGGAGACTGTTTTACAACCTGGTTTTCATTTGCATGACAGATTAGTGGGGTGCAGGTCCAGGTGAGCCTCACAGAGCAGACGTGAATTTAAGACAATCCTGGGTCTTTTGTGTACTCTGAGCAGTCCGGCCTCTGAGAGTTTATACTTTGTGGAATGTTCTGAAACACATAAACAGTATCCAGCGGCATCCTGAGTTTGTGGGGGTCCAGAACCTCCGTGAGAGAAAACATGAGTGAGCCTCACATTTGGATTCAGATATGCAAAAGCCTGTCTGATGGCCTGGGTGGATGGGGGCATCCCCTGAAGGGGGCCAGACGGGAGAAAAAGGAAAGGGGCCCCTGAAGCGACACCCTATGGTGTCCTGAAGGATGGTTTGGGCTCTGCAGCGGGGCCTGGCGGTTTGGGGTGAGGCTGGGGCTGGCCATTCTCTGGCACAGCCCCTGTCCCATCCTGCGGGCGGGCACCGTCTGGTTGCCCAGGCTGTGCCCTGAGCGGAGGCAGCACACGTGAAGGCATCGTTCACTTCATAAATGTGGGCGGTTTGGAGGCAATTTTCTGACAAAGGGAAGTCAAGTGTCTTAAAGAAGGCGTGACTTTTCTAATTTCTATCCAGGTAGCCTTGGCAGGGGGGAGGCTCTGTTTATAAGGTAAGCCCAATAATTCTATTTTAGGAAATCCATTTAAAGAGCCAATCTCGGGAAGTGGCAGGAGTTCCCCACTAGTCCCAGGGGAGAAAAGCACCAAGATCAGCAGAGCCAAGAGGCAGCAGAGCAGGGCTGAGGCCCAGGGGAGGTTGAGAGAGTGGAGGGGGGAGGGCAGGGGGTGGGGCAGGCAGGCGATTGTTCTGTTTCCAACAGGGCCGACCACCAACTTAGGGTCACATTCTCGCCGCGTGGCCCTCGCGCTGCGCTCCACACTCAAGGGCATCGAGTGCGGCCCCCCGTGTGTCCCCTGACCATGTAGCAGCTGGGCAGGAAATCTGGTGGCTACATAGTGCCTCCAGGTCCTCATGCTGACCCAGGAGCGCCATCGTCCCATTCTCTCCTCCGTCCGTTGGCATTTTCTTCCCAGGCCTGGGGTTTGCTGAAGGTCATGATATTTTCAGCAGCCTCAGCGCTCAGTGTCTCACACGTCAGTCCAGGTCTGCACAGGAAGCCCGGGGGGAGCCTCGCCTCCTGGCCTCAGTTTCCCCCCTCCCCAGGGCGCGGTCAGCGCTTTCCCACATCCTGGATCCTGACAGCTGAGTCTGGTGCCGCCCGGGCGCTGGGCCTACCCTTCCCCCTGGAAGGGGTGCGGCTTCCGCATGCCCCTGCCACCCCTCCATGGTCCCCAGACCGTGCCTGCCCCGTCGTGGTGACACAGACCTGTTCTTCAGGCAGCCGAGGGAATTTACCATGTAATTTAACAGTGCAGGGCAAAGAACAGGGGTTTGCGTGGCTGGCAGGGAGGTGGAGAACTGACTTCCATAAAATTAAGGCCATAAAAATACCGATTTTGTTCCAAGGTGGAAAGAGTTGTGTCACTTTCTTGCTTCACTGGGGTTTCTTTATGTTTTCCTGGAAACCAGAAACGGGCCTCGCCATTTGCGTCCTGATCGGCTCTTGCTCCTGAGAGCGAGGGGAGGGCTGTTATTTCAGACCCTCCCCAGGGCGGGGACCTGAGCTGGGGTAGCCACCAGCCTGCCCGGCCAGGCAGGAACCAGCGAGGACAAGGGCAGGATGATGTGGCAGAAATGGATGGTCTGGGGTAGGGCAGGAAAACAACCTATTTAGAAGGGCGCCCCCATTACAAAGCAAACCTTTTTGGAGTCCTGAGATTGTGGTTCTCCTGAAGCTCATCTGCAGAGGCCAAAGAGTAGAGTTGGAGCAGATCTTCCCTCCTAGAGCTCCTGCCCACACTGCCCACTCGAGTCCCTGTCCTTTTGGTCACACCAACGTGACGCTGTCCTTCCAGTCCTTCCTGGGGGGGACAGGGTGGGCTGTGCTACAGGGACAGGATTCAGGGCTCAGCTGGTGGCTGACCCACGGGAGCGCTGAGGTGAGGGCCCGCTTCACTGCTGCGGCCTCCCCCGTTGGGGAAGAAAAACCACAACTAAGCAAAGGTCAAGCGAGAAACGACACTGGGTTTTCCCGGCCGCGGTGGCTGGCCCTGGGGTAGGCTCTCCCCACACCTCCTGGTGTCCCGAGGCTGACCTCCTGTTTGTCACTCTCAGACCCCCGGCCGCAGGATCCAGGCCTGACCAGCTCCCCGTGGGAAGCAGGAGCTCAGCCAAAACTCAGCACTGTGTCCTGGAAAAGAAACAACTCTGCACTGGCATCATTTCTTTAAAAAAACAAAAACTAACAAACTAGTCATTTTTATCCTTAATGGTGAAACAATCAAGAGTACAACAACTAATATAACGCGTATGTACCCATTACCAAGATGTTTAAGTATTGCTATTACGGGAAACATCTTGCTTCTTTAAAAAAAGTGAACAGTTGAAAATACTGCCAAGTCACCATGTCATCCCTCCCCTCCCCAGAGGATGCGCCCTTAAGTTGGCGTAGTATCACTACACGTGGGTTTCAACATTTTACCACATATATATTTATCATTAAAATATACAGATAACAACCAAGAGATGGAAACAGCCAAAATGTCCATCAACAGAGAGTTGGCTAAACAAACCGTGACATTTACATAAGATGGAATATTATGCAGCTGTAAGACAGAATAAAGTTACAAAGTATGTAACAACATGAATGGACCTTAAGGACATTATGCTGAGTGTGATTAGCCAGAAACAAAAGGACAAATACTGTATGGTCTCACTGGTATGAACTGACATTAGTGAATAAACTTGGAATATGTCATTGGTAACAGAGACCATCAGGAGATAGAAATAGGGTGAGATATTGGGTAACTGGAGCTGAAGGGATACAGATTGTGCAACAGGACTGAATATAAAAACTCAGAAATGGACAGCACAACACTACCTAACTGTAATGTAATTATGTTAAAACACTGAATGAAGCTGCATGTGAGAATGATAGAGGGAGGAGGGCTGGGGACATAAAGGAAATCAGAAAGAAAGATAGATGTTAAAGATCGAGATGGTATAATCTAGGAATGCCTAGAGTGTATAATAATAGTGAAATGTACAATGTACAAATTTTAAAAATGTTTTTGCATGAGGAAGAACAAAGGAATGTCATTATTGCAGGGTGCTGAAAATAGATGATAATTAATACTTTAAAATGTCACCTTATGTGTGAGACTAAAGCAAAAAATGTTTATGTTACAAAATTTATATTTTGACTAGAACATTTCCTAATATAACTCATGTAGATAGTTTGATTGAATGTCATACGTACTTGGAATCTCAGGTAGGACATGAGATTTTGTTGGTTTGTCCAGAGTGATACCCCGATGAATCCCAGAGTGATTTGATCAGTGACTGGAAAAGTATTTGCAAGCCCCCTTCGGGGAATGGTGAGAGTGGGGAGAAATTCAACTTCCCCAAGTTGAATTCTTGATATTCTCACAAGCAGTGTGGACAACCAAAGCTATAGGCTGAGCCCAGTCTTGGGGTTTGTTCATATGAAACTTAACCCCACAAAGGATAGGTCAAGTCTACTTAAAATTTAGGCCTAAGAGTCACCCCCAAGAGAGCCTCTTTTGTTGTTCAGATGTGGCCTCTCTCTCCAGCCAACAGGACGAGCAGTCTCACCAACCTCCCCCTCTCTGCGTGGGACATGACTCCCAGGGGTGTGGACCTTCCTGGCAATGTGGGACAGAGATCCTGGAATGAGCTGAGACTCAGCATCAAGGGACTGAGAAAAACCCTAGAATGAGCTGAGAATTAACATCAAGGAATTGAGAGAAACTTCTCAACCAAAGGGGAAGGGTGAAATGAGACTAAGTGTCAATGGCTGAGAGATTCCAAACAGAGTCGAGAGGTTATCCTGGAGGTTATTCTTACGCATTAAGTAGATATCACCTTGTTGTTCAAGATGTAGTGGAGAGGCTGGAGGGAATTGCCTGAAAATGTAGAGCTGTGCTCCAGTAGCCATGTTTCTTGATGATGACTGAACAATGATGTAGCTTTCACAATGAGACTCTGTGAATGTGAAAACCTTGTGTCTGATGCTCCTTTTAGCTACTATATCAACAGAAGAGTAGAACATATGGAATAAAAATAAATAATAGGGGGAATAAATGTTAAAATAAATTTTGTTTGAAATGCTAGTGGTAAATGAAAGCGAGGGGTAAGGGGTATGGTATGTATAATCTTTTTTTTTCTCTGTTATCGTTTTATTTCTTTTTCTGTTGTCTTTTTATTTCTTTTTCTAAATCGATGCAAATGTTCTAAGAAATGATGAATATGCAACTATGTGATGATAGGAAGAATTACTGATTGTATATGTAGAATGGAATGATATCTTAATGTTTTGTTTGTTAATTTTTTAATTAATAAAAAAAGTTTAAAAAAATATACAGCTAACAATTTTGTGTGGTTTTTTAAATTTGCATAAATGTCAGAATTGAAATATGTTTCTGCAATTTATCAATGTGAATATTGATAAGTCTAGATTTAGGATTGTCTATTAGCTAATTCACAAGTCCACCAGCTATGTCAAACATTTTCACCAAAATTTGGTGTTGCCAGATCAATGATTTTTTGCTGAGCTGATGGTTTCAGAATTCCCTGCTATCTAGTGAAGCCGAGCCCATCTGTATGTGCTTGTTGTCCATTTGGGCTCCTTGCTTTCTAAGTTGCCTGTGTGTTCAGCCCATGTTTCTACTCTTTAGAATGTAGGGGTTCTTTATAAATTTGGGATTAATTTGTGATTTCCGTAGATTCTTCCAATATATGAATTTCCTTTCATTTTATTTGTAGAATCTATTTTTATTTTAGTTGAGATTTGCTTTTTAATGGAGTTAATCTTATTGATCTTTTGTTTTATTTTTATTATGGAATTTATAATAGATTTTAACAGATACCCTTTAAAAATTTTCCTTCTATTTCTAGAGGGCTGATAATTTTTTCCTTTTCATGGCTGGGTATTTTTTGGGTTTTGTTTTTCTGCACTTGCTTTTCTGCATCTATTGGAGTAATCACTCACTTCCTATTTCTCCCTTTAATCTTTTAATGTGGTGACATATTAATAGAATTTCCAAATTTAATACTTGACAGTAATATACATAAGACTTGATTTTCTAATATTGTATTTATAATTTTGGTATCTATCACCATGAGTGAGATTGATCTGGAATTTTCTTTCAACACAGTCTCCTTGTCTGCTTTAGGTATCAGGATGATACTGGTCTCACCAAATGAGGTGGGGCACTTTTCCTGTTCTGATTTCTGGGAGAACTTATATATATATAATAGATATGAGCCTTTCAGTGAGCTCTGGAAGGCCTTTTGTACAAGCCATTTGGAACTGGAGGGTTTGGGGGATGTAGATGTTGGTCTATGATTCAATTTCCTAAATGGCTGTAGGTCTATTTAGATTTTCTGTTTCTTCCTGAGTCAGTTTTGTAAGGTTCGAGTTTTCGAAGACAGAGTTTTTCAATCCATCGCAGAGCAATAATTTTGTAAAATACAAATGATGTGCTTGGATGTTGCAGTAATGTAAAAATTTGCTTTAAATGATTCTACACATTCTCAATTTCCATACTTCTTTCGTTGCAGACTGGTAACCAGAAGTGTGCATTACAGCATCTGTCAGATGGCCACGTTCGACTTGCCCTGTTCTGAGAAATTATCCATTAGTCAGCATTCTCAAATCCATTAGCACAGATGTTCAAAATATTCTCACATTATTTTTAAACATTGCCTTATATGTGTACTTATGCTCCTTTTTTCTATCCTAATATTTCCTGTATTTGCTTTCTCTGTATTTTTTCTGGATTATCTTACTTAGTTTTATCTATTTCATTAGTTTTCTGATAAAACTATCCTTGGTTTTATTCATTTCTCAATTGCTTTTCTGTCTGGAATATAGTAAGCTCTCAGTAGATGTTACTTGGTTATCATTATTGTATTGAATTCTGCTCTCATTTTTATGATTTTCTTCCTTCTATTTTCTTTGGATTTAACTCTGTTCTTCTCTATCTAACTTCTTGAGTTGTATGCTTTGTTCATTGCCTTTGTTTGTTTTTTCTCCATATATATTTTTAATGCAATTTTATTGAGATACATTATATAGTCACATGCCACATTATCATCCAAATTGTACAACAGTGGTTCACAGTATCATCATATAGCTGTGCATTTGTTACCACAGTTAATTTTTTAACATTTTCATTATTCCCCCCAAAATAAGAATAAGAATAAAAATAAAAATGGTAAAGAACACCCAAAACATTCCATAACTCCCCCCACCATTATTTATTTTTGTCTTTTTTCCTTATTCATCTGTCCACACACTGGATAAAGGGAAAGTCAGTCAAAGGTTTTCATAGTCAGACAGTCACCCTTTAAAAGCTCTACAGTTTTTCAGTCATCTTCAAGAATCAAGTTTATTGATTACAGTTCAACAGTTTCAGGTATTTCCCTCTAGATACTCCAACATACCAAGAACTGAAAAGGGATCTGTATACTGCCTAAGAATAAACTCCAGAATTACCTTTCAACTCTATTTGAAATCTCTCAGCCACTGAAACTTTGTTTCATTTATCTTTTGTCAAGAAAGCTTTCTCACTCCCATGATGCTAGGGATGGGCTCATTCCCTGGAGTCGTGTCCCAGGTAGGGGGAAGGGCAGTGAGTTCACCTTAAGAGTTGGCTTAGAGAGAGAGGCCACATCTGACAACAGAAGAGGTTCTCTGGGGGTGACTCTTAGGCATAATCATAAGAAGGCTTAGCTTCTCCTTTGCAGGAGTAAGTTTTGTAAGGGTGAGCCCCAAGAATGAGGGCCTGGCCAGTCAAGTTGGCAATTCCCAATGTTTGAGAGAATTATCAGATCTTCCCCAGGTAGGGAAGTTTAATAGTTTCATGTTTTTCCCCAGTCACCCAAGGGGACTTTGCAAATACCTTTAAATCTTCTGCCTAGGTACCTTGGAATGTACTGGGTCATCACACCGACATGTACAAACCCACAAGATCTCACTCCCTATTTATGGTTCCATGTAATTATGGTGCTCAGATAAGCTGACCAGGCAAGTTAGGTTCATAGTGTCCTACTGAAAATACAAATTTTGCAGCAAATAAACATCTCTTCCTTTGGTCTCACACAGAAGTTGAAGCTCTGAAATACAGTTAATATCACCCTTTATCCTTTAGTCTGATTTACCTTAGTCCTACCTAGATCATCTTCATTCAAACCTCTAATTGAAGTCTGGTCACTTTTTCAGCTTTTTTAACAGTTGCTGTATGGGGTCATGCTGGCTTTCAGAGCTGCAGAACTCTAGCTCTGAGTCTCAGGTGTCATATAAATATCTGAAGTTCCAGGGAAAGACCAGGTTATGTACAAAGAACTCAGTATTCCAGAATTTAGAAATAACCCTTACAACTCTGAAATCAATGTGATTGCTGTAAGAGTTTGCAATCCAGGGCCCTTTACAATAGGCCCCAACTTGATAACTTATGCCCGTGAATGCAATTCTCAGAGTTTGCACATAACAGTTAGTCATTTTAAAAAGGTATAATAATATCCATCTTTTCATTTCTGGCTTATTTCACTCAACATACTGTCCTCAATGTTCATCAGCCTGGTTGCAAGCCTCACAACTTGATTCCTTCTTGCAGCTGCTCAATATTCCATTGTATGTATACATCACAATTCCCTCTTCCATTTCCAACTCATTGTACCCTTAGCCCACCTCTATCCGTTGCAAATCGTGAATACTGCTGCCATAAACACCCGTGTGCAAGTGGTCCATTGGAGCACCCACTCTCAGTCCCTCCAAGTACACACCTAGCTATGGATGTCAGGATCATGTGGCAACCACACTCCCAGCCTCCACGCCAACCCCCCAAGGGGCTGTGCCTCAGCTTCCCTACCAACAGTGGACAGGTACAGCTCTTTCTCCACATTTTTTCCAGGACTTGTATCTCTCTGTTCATTCTTAAACAGTTTTATTCACACATATATAATCTAACCTTAGTAAAAAAAATGGTTCCCAGTTGTGCTGGTTTGAAAGGATGCATGTACCTTAGAAAAGCCATGTTTTAATCTTAATCTCATTTTGTAAAGGCAGCTGTTCCTTCTAATCCCTATTCAGTACTGTATGTTTGAAACTGTAATTAGATCATCTCCCTGGAGATGTGATTTAATCAAGCGTGGTTGTTAGGCTGGATTAGGTAGAGGCATGTCTCCACCCATCTGAGTGGGTCTAGATTAGTTTCTGAAGTCCTATAAAAGAGGAAGCATTTTGGAGAATGAGAGATTCAGAGAGAGCAGAGAAAAATGACATAGCCAAGAGAAGCAGAGCCCACAAGCCAGTGACCTTTGGAGATGAAGAGGAAAACGCCTCCTATGGAGCTTCATGAAATAGGAAGCCAGGAGAGAAAGTAGCAGATGATGCTGTGTTCACCACGTGCCCTTCCAGATGAGAAAGAAACTCTGACCGTGTTCATCATGTGCCTTCTCACTTGAGAGAGAAACCCTGAACTTCACTGGCCTTCTTGAACCAAGGTATCTTTCCCTGTATCCCTTAGATTGGACATTTCTATAGACTTGTTTTAACTGGGACATTTTCTCGGCCTTAGAACTGTAAACTAGCAACTTATTAAATTCCCCCTTTTAAAAGCCTTTCTGTTCCTGGTATATTGCATTCCGGCAGCTAGCAAACTAGAACACCATTACAATCATATAGACATGGCTTCACCACTACAATCTACATGGGGACATTTTCATTTCTTTGGCAAAGAATCCATACCCCTCCCCCATATCCCCCACTTATTGACATTTAGCTTTGGCATATTACCTTTGTCACATTCAGTGGAAGCATATTACAATGTTACTATTGACCCTGGTTTGCATTGATTGTATTTTTCCTGCATACGATCCATTTTCAACACTTTGCAATGTTAACATTCACTTGCTCTCCCTCATACAAAAAACATTCTTACATTTGTACATTTAGTCACTTCATTGTTCACTCCAGGCATTGCTAAGTTGTGCTATCTCAGGCTTTATCCTCTATCTTTCCTTCTGGTGTCACACGTGCTCCCAGACCCCCTCCCTCCACCACACTCACCCTCAGCTTTGTCAGTGTATTTATATTACTGTGATACCATCAGGTAGTGTTGTGCTACCCATTTCTGAATTTTTAACCATCAGTCCTGTTGCACAATCTGTATTCATTCAGCACCAAATATCCAAATGCTACCCTCTTTCTATCTCCTGATAACCTGTGTTCTCATCTTTAGCTGTCAAAGTTTGCTCATTAATGTTAATTTATATTGTAAGACCACACAGTATTTGTCCTTTTGTTTCTGGCTAATTTCACTCAGCATAATGAACCTCATAAGGTTCATCCATGTTGTTTCATGCTTTGTGACTTGATTCTGTCTTACAGCTGTATAATGTTCCACCGTATGTATATACCACAGCTTGTTCAGCCACTCGCTTGTTGATGGACATTTGGGCTGTTTCCATCTCTTGACAATCATAAATAATGTCACTGTAAACAAATGTCCATTTGTGTCCACACCTTCCATTCCCCTGAATATATACCTAGTAAAGGGATGGCTGGATCATACGGCAATTCTATACTTAGCTTCTTGAAGAACGACCGAACTGCCTTCCACAGCAGTTGTACATTTTACATTCCCACTAAAGTGAATAAGTGTGCCTCTTTCTCCACATCCTCTCCAGCACTTATTGTTTCTGTTTTTGTTTTTTATTTTTTTTTCCTGGGAATTGTCTTTCTAGTATGTGGGGGATGATATCTCATTGTGGTTTTAATTTGCGTTTCCCTAATAGCATGTATCTCAGCCTTATTCATGGACGACTGTTTAGTTAGATATAGAATTTGAGGTTTTCAAATATTTTCTTTTGGCATTTTTAAGGTATTCCATTCTTTTCTGGCCTTTACAACTGTGTTGGAGAAGTCTGCTATTGATATATTTTGTTCTTTTTCTTTCTGGTTCCTCCTATGACCTCCTCTTTGTCTTTGTGCTCTGTAATTTCACTGTTAGGTGTCTACGTGTGTTTCTTTGTAATCATGCTCAGTACTCAGTATACGAGGTGAATCTCAGGATTTATGTCTTTCATCTATTTTGGAAATTTTTCAACCATTTTGAATATTTCCAGTCTCCCAGTATCCCTATTATTTTGTCTGAGATTTCTATTTGGCACATATTTTCATTCTACCCTCCATGGTTCTTAATCTCTGCTCAAAAATTTTCATCTCTCTGTTTTGTGGCCTGTGGGGTCTCAAAGCACACAGGGGTCTGTGAACAGAACAGCTCAGCAGAGCTTGAACTGTGGGGTTCCAGGAAAGTTTCTTTGTACAGTTTGCATTCATTTCTGAAAGGCCCCCTTTCTGAGTTGTCACTGGCCAGGTCTCAATTTTTTTTAATTAAGTGATGGGCTTAGGGGTTCCTGGTGGGGAGTGAGAGTTTGCGTGCTAAATCCACTAGGCCATGCTAATGAATTCTGAGAATAAATGTATGTATACATGTACTGATGCTCCCATTTGCAGCCTGGGCCTGGAGAGGGAACCTTCTTGTTCGCCAGGGCTGCCGCCCGCCCTGGGGTTATCCAGGAGCTTTCCCGATTTGCAGCTTTATAGGCATTAGGGGCGGAGCCCAGAGGCTGTCACATCTGCCCCTCCATCTCAAATGTGTCCCAGTCTCAGCTTCTGCCCTTAAGCTGACTTTGGCACCCAAAGCACTGGGCGATGAAGCTGGCAATGCCTCTCCACGCCTCCCCCCCAGCAGCAGCACCCCAGGGCGTAGCAGAGATCTCCAGGCCCCTGGGCCTGCTGCGGTGGGTGCTGCAGGAGGGTTTCCAGACTCTACAGTCCACGGTGCTGTTGAGCTAAATTCCCGCATTCTGAAGAGCAATTTCTCCCCAATGCTTGCGACAAGAAGAAGAGACAGAAATGTTTCTATGCGCCTACTTGGAGAAATCCACACTCTCTGAAGAACTCCTGAGAAGACTGCCAGGTGTTGAGATCTTGGCAGCTGGAGGAAAACTTCTGGGGTCACCCACTGTGGGCTCCTTCCAGGGGCTGCCAGGCCTCACAGCTTCAGGGCACAGTCAGGCCATGGGGCCCCCAGTCCGTGCCGAGGGCAAGGACCACACAATGTCCCCACTCAGCAATGCCCCCCCACTCCCCCCTTGTCTCCTGCCACCTGGGAAACTTCACTCCGTCTCTGAAAGGTGAGGCGATCCCGAGTGTAGATTGCGGGTAAGGAGTGAGAGACATGCCGTGCCGAGCTTCCCATGGGACCTTCCACCACTCTGCAGGCAATGGAATCTCATCTCCCCAGACTCTGCTTTCTGAAGATACTTCTTCCAGACCTACGGAAACTGATGCCGAAGGCTCTTTCAGCACCTCAGTCCTGTTTTACCTGGCGCAGAGGCCTGATCTAGAGGTCTTATTTAAGGTAGAGTTCAGCATCCCCATGTTTATTAAAAATCACATATTTGATATCTCCTTATGACTCTTTTTACCATTTCTTCTTAAACATTAGGAAGAATGAATCTATTTCTAAGCTAAAATATTTCATTCTGATGAGACACTATAAAATATGACCTGCAAATAGACATTTGTGTACAAATGAGATAATACTGAAATAACAAAATTGGGGACTTATTTGTCAAGCCTCATACACTGAGCTTAATTTTATTTTTCCTTCTTTGCCTTAGGTAAGGCATGATGAGGAAAATTAGAAAGTGTGGTGCGATGAAAAGACGTTTAGAGTCAGAAGTCTCGATTTAATCCCAGTTATGATCTGTGGATTTGGGGCAAATCTCCTAACTTCTCTGGGATTCAGCTTTTGGGTTGGACAGGTCAGGGCTTTTCAAAGCAATTGTTCACACTCCACCCCTCAGTGAAACAGTTAACTTCCCAGCAGAAGAGTGACAAGGCTCTGCGGGCAGCCGGCAGGGGTGTGGCTTGCCCGCTCAGGATCCCCGGGGGCGCCTCCAGGAAGACCCCAGGGCGAGCAGCTGGAAGCTTCCAGACTCACCTTGCCAGCCTCTGCCAGCCTTCCTTGAGTTGGCATTGAGCCAGACAACCAGGAAAGGCTCAGCCAAAGTAGCTGCATTAAACAGTGTCCCCATGAGACTGAAAAGGGCCTTCCGGTTTCCTAGCAACAGAAATCAGGGTCTGCCGGCCACAGCACAAAAGGATATTCTTTGAAAACATGGGAAAAAATGGGTAATTGAGTTTAACCCTTAACATCTAATGTGATGCCACTATAAATTATTATAAATGAGGCCAAGGTTTGCTAGTTCCCTACCACTCCTGCACTGCAGCCTGCCAGGCATCCACGAAAAGAGAAGTGTTGTAGAATTCCTATTGTACTGAAAATGAAAGGTACTGAGGATATTTTCCGTTTTTGATCCAAGTTTTACGTGGAAAAGAAAAATATTCAAAGAGTGTTGGAATACTCCGTGTCCCCTTGTCTTTTTTTTTTTTTTTTTTTTTGATAAACATCATTTCCCCCTTCTAGAGAGAAGAAAAAATCATTTAGAGGGTTAGTGACCCAGCAGTATCACACATCTATTAAATGGTAGAGAGAAATCCGGACTTTATTTACATCTGTAATTTTTATTAAGGCATTAATTAACGTATAGTGTTTTTGGTCAAATGTTTATATTCCATTTCTTTTTTCCCCCCTACTTTTTATTAAAAAATTTGAAGACTATAGAAAAGTTGAAAATTTTGAATATTTTTCATTAGTTAGTGGTCTGTGCTCAGAAATTTTAAGACCATGTAAATATTCAGTTTCATAACTACCTTTCACCCAACGGTTTTTTCATTGTTGATCCTGATTTTGCCGAAATCATTTACTATTATTGAAGGCTGCAAAAAGGTGGTGGTTTTGCAGTTCTGTCGTTCCATCCACATTTGTTAGCTGGCACTCTGCTTATAAAGAAGAGCTCTCTCTCTCTCTCTCTCTCTGCTGGTTTGTGATCACTATGCACTGCCTCTTTAAACTCTATTCCTTTTGACCTAAGTTGAGCTCTTTAAGAAGTCCTTCTTGTAGAAAATGCATTGGCAAGATACAGCAACTTATGATTATTTGCTCATGGTTTCTTCCAAAATCTTAGCAAGGAGGATAAAGCCAGTTGTCTTCTAGAAGTAAAGTTTTTATTTATGAATAAGAAAATTAAAATTACGTTATTAAGTAACTAATGAAAATAGGGAAGTGGCAACAAAGGTGTAGGAAACGTGTTGTTTTTTCTTTTTAAAGAAAGTTTCTGAAACCCTCAAACTGTTCATTTGATTTAAGGCTAAGGAAAAGAGTCTGAGATGTTCTGTTTTAACTTTGTCACCCTCTGAGCTCCATTAAGAGAGGTTCTAGTTCTAGTGTTGTAAGTATAATCAGTGCAAAAGGAGTTCATGGAATATCTGAAAAGTTTCAAAACTGGGATACAACGCTTTTCTAATTGCCACCCTTTAAATAAGCTAACGAAGGCAAAGCCACCTTAGCTTGGGTCACGATATGTGACATGAAACCAAGCACAGTATGCAAGGATGATACTGTTTCTCAAGAGAACAAAAACCACTGGATGATATATTTTCAACTGAAATTCCCTCTTTATAGATACCACAGAAAGCTTCTCAAAGTGTGGCAAGTGGTAAACATTCCTTAATTTAGTACAGAGGGAAGAAGGCTCTTGAGACCTAGCCTTCTTACGATCATGAATCATTTAAAGAGGGACTATTGCTTTCTTGGTATGGGTTTGCAAATTGGGGACACAGCTCCTGCACAGGGACTCCTTGAGAATTTCTGACTAAGAGAAGTTTTGGGATGGTGTGATGATTGGGTTCAGGTGTCAACTTGGCCAGGTGACAGAGCCCAGTTGTCTGGTCAGGCAAGCACTGGCCAAACTACAAGGACATTTCATGGCTGGTTGATAAACCAGAAGGCTGGTTCATTTAATCATCAATCAGTTGATTGCATCTGTGGCTGATTACATCTATGATCGACTAAGGCATGTCTTCCACAAAGGAGAGAATCCAATCGGTCGAAGACTTTTAAGGGAGAAGAGAGAATTTTCACTGCTCCTTCAGCCAGCGAGCCTCTCCTGCAGAGTTTATCAAGGAACTTCATCAGAGTTGGACTCTCACAGCCTGTCCTGTGGATTTTAGACTCTTGCACCCATGGTTGCATGAGATACCTTTATAAATATCATATTTACAGATATCTTCTGTTGGTTCTGTTTCTCTGGAGATTCCTGACTAACACAGATGGCGATTGAGGACCTAAGGGATTTCATTATGAGGCTGTGTTTGCATCTCAGGTGAAATGATTTTCCTTAGATTATGTTTTACAGACAAATAACATATCTGCATAGTTTTCTAAGGCTTCTTTCATACTTTGCATGAGAATGAGAAAATTCTTGTGCTCACCTCAAAAACGGGGAGTGGAGTTACTGATGGAAATTACGGGAATGCTGAAACTTTCTCCATGTCATGTGACACATCACTTTTCTGCACTCGGGGACTTTAGTCTAAATAGAGATGACAGATGTGTTTGCAAATAATTATAATAAAATACAGTGTTGGTGGGAAAGAAGAAGGAACAAAGTGACATTAAGGAATCTAAGTGGTGCTGAAACCAGCCATTCACGATGGAACGTGAGGGCACAACCCTGGGATTTTCCTTCAGAGAACTTCAAGAACAGCACGTGACGTGGGCTTTTTCCTGTTCTCTGTCCTTGAAGCCAGGGCCTGGGAGCCTTCACCCCCAATCAGTCCAGGTTTCTCTCACTGTGCAATAGCTCCAGGGGAGGACGAGCTCCCAAATGGGGCCGGGGTGGAGGGATGGAAGTACAGGAAAAAAAATCTTTGGGACTAAAGGTCAAGAAGTGGTGAACCTGATGGCTTAGCAAAAGGGGTAGGATGCCAGAGAGGGGAGAGAAAAAGGCCTTGTAGCCCGTGAAGGCCGAGTCCAGAAGCGCCCTGTGGCTGGGGCTCGAGGAATTGGCACGTTGGTGAAGAAAAGTTGCAGAACAACAACTGAGGTCTTCATTTCCTCTTCCGTCAGTAACACAAGCCATAGATCAAATCTATCGCCACTGCCACATCCTCCTGACTAGGTTTGCAGAGCTCGAACCTCATGCTGTCACCGAGAGCTCTCACCAATGCCGCCTGCCCACCACCCCGCTCAGAGCAAGCCTGTGGGGCTGCTGGGAAGAGTATTAGTATTTCTCCTAAGGAAGCTGTACACTCTCATTAAGACAACGGTGAGTAATAATGCATACGTTGCACACATTCCGATTATGCCGAACATATCGCGGTGTGGGTTCATGACCTAAATCATGATATAATAAGGTCTGGCAGGATAAGATGCTTTCTATAGAATATAAGCATAGTTTGACAATTTAACCCTTTCATTCAGGCTTTTCACCTAGAGAAGGATGAAAACACCAAGAATTAGTTTTTCAAAGAAAATGATCAACACAAATACAACTTGCTTCCATATACAAGCAATGAAGACCGTTTCCATCAGTTTATTGGGTCATAACTTAGAACAATACTTCAGTTCAAACTTTATTTTATAAGAGACCTTGGAATTTAGTCAGTTGGTTAACGGGATTTCAAATTCAGGCTGCCGATCCCAAAGGGGAGTACAGGCTAGCAGGGAACAGCACATGAGTAAAGGATTGCTGTTTCTACTAATGGTAGTTACAGCACCTTTGGTGAGAAACAGTTGGAAGCTCTTTTGTTATCCATTTGTTTGTTTCAACAGAGCTGTCTTGCAACAATTTGTAGGACAGTATTTTAGGGTCAGATTTAGGGGACTTAAAATCTGACCATTTTATAATTGCTAAAAACCATGCTTACAAAACAGGACTTTTCCCAATCACCAATGTATCATTGTACAATCAGCTGTGACTTGGTTTTTAGTTCTTTGTATTCTGTTCTTTCTGGTATACATTGTCATTTGTTTTGCATCCATCTTCAAATGCACATCTCATTTATTCTTAGATTGAAGACTTTCATTATGTACTTACAAAGGCGAAGGTATAATTGAAATTAAGGGTGGCTTGTTTATGATAATATTAATTTCCTCTATCACGCATGGATTTTAAACTCTGTTCTCATTCTAATTTAGAATTTATCTCTAAACAGTCCTTTCAGCCTAGTGATCCATTTTGTTTTCAAATCACAGTGCCCTCATCCGAAACGTCACACTGTGCCAGTGAGAGGACATGGAAGCTGCTTAACGGCTCGCTGTGGCTAAATGTTCTGTTGGTGGCCACGTGTTCACGTCTTCCTAGACAGGGATTTTTCCCTTTTCAGGTTTTTAATTGGCTTTCATGTCGTTTCATTCAACGTACTTAAGCTCTCTTTCATAGGTAAATAAACAATATTCTCTTGCAGCCCCAATCAGTACACATGCATTCCAACACATTTTATCATTACCTCTAAGGTACATGTACATGAACAGGTGAGGGTGGCAAAGTGTTATTATTGCTCCACATCAGACTTAAAACACACTTATATCATTTTAGTAAGGTCTGGTCACAACCTCTAAAAGTGACTCCTTTAACAAACCACAACTCACACAGCTTTTATGGGGTCTCGTAATGCAGCCAGAAATGCAATGGTTGGCTATGGTGGAAAGAGACATTAACGGGGCGCAGGGGGGTCTGGCTGAATCCCGTGACCCCATCATATGCTAGTGACGTAGAAGCAGCTTCTGCCCAGTGGGCATCCCCATGGAACTGACCATCAGATGGAAGAGCCCAGGCACCTGCTGCCAGTGAATGCCCATTGCCCCTGAGCAAGGGAGAGCAAAACTACCACACTTCTAGAGGGCAGGTGGCTTCAACTCAGGGGCCCAGAGACTCGGTGGGACACCCGTGGGAGTAGCAAAGCACTCGAGAGGGCTTGGTCTCAAGAACAAGGTCAGACCGTTGCTGGTGTCGGAGGTGTGGCGTCTGAGAACGCAGTAATGTACGAGCCCCTAAGGATGGAGGATATTGAAGTCATGCTTCATTCAGGCAGGACTGGCGTGCAGCTGAGCCTGCAGGAGAACATCCCGAGGGCCTGCTAATTGCAGAGGAGAGGAGGCCGAGAGTGAAGACGGGTGAAGCGTGGATAAGATGGCCAACACCTCCCCCTTCCACAGTGTGGCCAGGAGGCCGGCACAGCTACTACAGGCCGCTCGGCCTGAGCCCCGCGTCCTGGCCTCCAGCACCTCTCGGGAACCCTTTCCACCCCTCCATCGGGCCGTCCCCATGCCTGTCCCCCAGCGGCCTTCCAGCCTCTCCCCAGGATGTTTTGGCCTTCGGCATCCCCCCCACCTGGTCCTTCTGCCTCTCCCCATCCACTCCCTCCTAGAACCTTTGAGATGCTCGGGCTTTAGGGATGTCTGAACCCAACTCGGCAGAAAGCATTCAATAAGCATTTGTTGAACCAGGTTGAAAATCGCTTACCAAATAAAACTCTTTCAGTGCATGAAGTTTTTCAGGTTCTCAGTGTATCCTGGAACCCATGAAATTGGTATCGTGGAAAGAGCACATCCTGGGACCGAACTGGGAGCTGGTGATTAGCAAGCCCTGTGATTTTAAATGAGTTATTTAATTTCCTTGTCATCTTCCTTGTAAAATACAAGGATTTTTAAAAGCCTCCAAAAATGCATTCTCGTTCCAAAATGTTGGATTCTCAGTGTTCACAACTGCACCCTGGTCTCTACACTCTCCTCCTGTGAGGAGGAGATCCCTGGCCAGGGCCTGAGGTCAGGACCCCACACTGTGACCCACCTGGACAGGATAAGGCTCAGGACCCTACACTGTGACCCTCCTAGATGGGACGAGGTCAGGACCCCACCCACACTGTGACCCGCCTGGGCGGGACAAGGTCTCTTTCTCATCAGCTGTGGCCCTCGGTCCCTCCAGATCTCAGGTGTGAAATAACCTTCTGCGATTTGGGGGCTATAGTAAATTAATTAAACTTGTGGCATAATAATAATAATACCTTGACAAATGATGCAAACTTAAAAAATAATTTTTATTTCTATGTGTTAAGTCCAAACGGCAATTTGGTTCCCAGGAATGAATAACTAAAAATTGCTTTTTTGAGGCCAAATTTCCAAATCTATGCACTTGGTCTCAAAGCTAATGAAAACATCCATGGAATATCCATTGATTTTGTCTATTTTTAGCTAAAGTGATCCTGACTGATGCTGGATGGGTTTTGGCCAAAAAGTAGAATCCCTAGCATGAATGATAAACTGTATTCAGATTTTGGCTTCCCATGATTCAAAACCACGTTGTTATCAAGCAGACTGTGGGCAGATGTTTAATCACCAATATCAGTGCTAGGGGCGTACAAGCCGGCAAGTGGGAATACGTGATGTGAATATAAAGTACACAATTAACAGAAAATGCATACTGAAAGAGTCTTAATTAATGAACGGATATACTATTGAGTTAGCGTTCCTAAGTAGGTCAAAACTGGAAAGCTGTCCAAATAATGCATTATGTTTCTTTTTTCTTCATATGTCTTGGGGCAAGAAATTAATTGTGACCTGTTCAGATGTCGCCACTGGATTAATGTGAGCCTGAATACGGGGTCGTGAATCACGAATGGAGGCATTTTTCTCGGGGCATCTGATTACACTGGATATCAAATAGATTACTTTTTTTCTCAGAAAAGATGGAATGTTAAGTTTGCTCCCGGGACAAGAGGACGTGAGACTCGGAAATAAAATGCCTCTTTCCCTGGCTGTACCCAGCTTCTGCTGTAGTAAATACTGTTTCAGTTTAGAAAGCTTTACTGAACACATTGTGGGAAATGCAATCTGGAGAAAGCAAGGTCTCTACCCCCAAGGACATAAATTCTCAAGGGGGTGCACGACGACTCAGCTCTAAGACCCGCCAGCAGCTGCATCTGCTACTCAGGCAGATACACAGTTTTGGTTGAAAATCAGTTTCCCAATTAGGGTTTCTTTTTTTTTTTTTTCCTCTACATAATTATTAAGGTGAAGCTCCAAAGGAGAGCGTTTTCTTTAACAAAAGTCCCAAGTAAGACTGAAGGCCCTCACTCCCCGCCGGGGGACAGGAGGACGAGGCCCTGGGGACGTGGTTTCTGGCCGCGGCCCGGCTCGGGGGACCCCTGGCCGTGAGCCCCGAGTCCCCTGGAAGGTGAGGCGAGAGCACGCGTGGAGGCGGTTCCCGGAGGGTGCGGGTGGCAGGGCTGCTGTAAGGGCAGCGAGTGCAGCTCCCACCCCGCAGCTGACCGTTCATCCGGTGCCCGGAGCGTCGGGGTCCTGACCACTCAGAGAGGAGGCGACCCGCCCGCCCATCAGCTCCGGTGGGCCTCCAGACTCCAGGCCGCATTTCTCTGTCTCGGTCTCACTACACTGCTGTGTCTTCACGTTTCCCGGGGCGCTTGGACAAGATCGCGTTACTGGGCAGATGGACATTTGGGAAGCGCTGCCCGGCGCGGCTGAGGGTGGCGGCCGCTGGCTTTGCGCGAACGAGCCGCAGGGGTCAGGCCGGCAAGGTGGCCGCGGCCGCAATAACCTCGTCAGAACGAAAGACGGCCAAGGGCGACCCCGCCTCCCGCCGCGACCCCAGCCGCGGTTCCTCCCGCCACCGGGAAGGGGCTGCCAGCTCCGGGCGTCCCGACGCGCGTCCCCCGTCCCGTGCCGACCCGGGGGCCCCACCCTGCACCCCGCCTCCCGCCTGGGCACTCGTCGGGGGGAAGAGGCGCGAGCAAAAGCCCAGCACAAAAGCCCGGCGGTCCGGCAGGCACCCACCTCCTCTCCTCCGCGCCCCGCCGACGGAGGACCTGGGCCCCGCGAGGTCCGGGGACGCTTCCCAGGTCCGAGCCCGGCGCCCGCGCGGCCGAGCTGCTCTCTCGCCCCGGACATGCCCGGGCATCTGCTCAGCGGTGGGAAAGCAGCCCCCCGCTAATGTCTCCATCCAACACAAATAAAACACTGTGATAAGTCAGCGGGTAAAAACAGCTTTCCTGGAAGGCCTCAAATGTCGTCTTTTGTAACACACAGATCTGTTTTATTTTTTTCCCAAAAAGAAGCCAAGTGAAGTAGATGCTATAAATGTAAAAATGCTTTCTAGTCCACGAAGTGCTACATTAATTAAAATAATTGATACTGCTTTTGATGCCTGAAAAATGGGAGGATTTTTCATTTTTAACTTAAATCTCTACTTTTCTATATGTCTCAACCACACAATTTTATTGATTAACAAGTGAACTCTTTGGTTTGGACCGTAAGAATGAGCTCTATTATAAAGAAATTATCAGATATAACTCAGGTTTTTCCTGCGCAAGATTCTATAGCCCTACTTCACTCTGATTAAAAGCAGCGGGGAAATGATGGCGATGGGACTGGTTTCAAGAAACCTGGAAGTAAATTCATTGGTTATGAAGAATCGACAGAGGAAGTTCAACAGATAAATTCAAATGTATCTCTGTTTAGAAATTCTACTTGACAACTGATTCTGAAAGATTTCATCATAATGTGTACATTTAATTGTTGCTTTCAAAAATGAAGAGCGCTAAATCCTTGCTAAAATCTATGTGAAGTCAATATTAGATGCTTCAGAAAGTTATCAGGACAAACCCACTGCCAGTATTGTCCAAACACTGTTTTTGATAGCCTATTGCTATTGGTAAAACTTATTTAACAATCACGTCCATTTACTACTAACATTATAAAATACACACAAAATAGAATTTTAAAGAAGGGAACAAAGAGGAAATAAATGTTGTAAAAGATTTGCATTCCCCAGTTTCTTTGCAGGAATCCTTTTTATCCACTCGTCTCTTATGTGGAGGTTAGTTATGCTAAAACTAGATGACATGATCCCCAAAGCCACTTTGCCACATCCGAGCTGTGGCATATCATGACGGTGTGGCATGGGATTAGAGCAAGCTGCACAGACCATTCCATCTTCATTCCTGTTAATATTTGTCCTACTAAGCTCCAGTTTCAGTCAATACTATCTCTCAGCTTTGGAAGCCATTCATCAAAAGTTATATTAGAAGCAACTATTTTACAAACTGCAATGCAAATTTGAAATTCAATGTTCAATATGTAAAACATTAATCATACAGCGGCTCGGCAGGCAGAGTTCTCGCCTGTCTTGCTGGAGACCAGGGTTCGATTCCCAGTGCCTGACCATGCAAAGGAATAAAAAAAAACAATAACTTCATTTTTTAAAAAGTCATGCAGATAATCCACATAGCGATATATCCAGAAAGTAAACCTGCAAACTGATGAGGTGATTTACATCTTAATAAAATTTCTCAAATAAACTATATTTCACACAGATCGCCTAGGGCCTTTTGGGTTGTTTTCCACGTGTTTCTAACTAGAGTGGTCCCTGAGCTGGTTCCCCAGCATCCATGCTGTGGGACGGACTTTGGAAATGATCAGTTGGTGTCAAGGTCTCCAGGATGAAACGAGGCCAGTGGTCCCCCTGAGATGATCTGTGCTTTCGTGTGACGTGCTGTCTCGCGGCTTAAAGGAGCTGGCCTTTTGCATTGTTCACGTCAGGAGAACAAAGGTGATGGCATTCAGGAGTGCAGCCCTGGCCACCGGAGAGCCCTGCGCTTTCGGGAGCTGGCACTGCTGCAGCCCGAGCAGCACCCTCTGTGAGCCGGACCCCCTGCGCCCACCGTGCCTAGGCCGCCTGCTCCCGGGGCTCCCTTTGCAGGCAGCCGTCATCACCTGTCACATCCCTGAACCACCTGGGCTATTAACAATTTTAAGCACAGGTTTTCTTTTTAACCTAACTGCAGCCTCAGCTAATTACTGTGCAGTGACAGCTGTCAGAGTCTGTTATTTTTTTCTAACGCGCGCTATAAATACCTGGGGCAATGTTTGCTGGTGTCCCTGGTGACGCGAAGGGAGCCAGGACCCGGGACGGGCCGCGGGAGGGCCCATCCGGGAGCCTGAAGCAAGGTGCGTCCCGGAGGCGCCCTGACGTGTGGCAGGCCCCCAGGCCGTGCAGATGGCTTCGGCTCCTGCACCACCTCCTTGCACGCCCACTTACTTTAAAACGTGCCTGCGAGAACCGCGGTGTCTGCAGCCACCGTGGAAAGTCTGGCTGTTATCAGAGATGTGAGATGATTTCTCAGGGAGCAGGGCTCGTGCATGCACAAGACGGGCAGATTGCAGCCGCGCGATGCCTGCTCTCTGGCTTGTCCACTTTCCTCACTGCACTCACAGAATTTCCTAATGGGACAAATACGCGCATATTTTTCCCTAGAGAACTCAGGGCAAAACTGGCAGTAATCTGCTTTTTGGACATATAACACTGTTATTTATTCCTAAGTATGATGAGCTCATATGTGCTGTTTTGTTTGGTTGCTTTTCTTTTTGTTTTGCATCAAGATGAACTAAATATAGGATGTATGATTATAATACAAGGTGACAGATGTCCTTGTGCCAGACGTGAAAATGGATCTCATGACTTATCTCTACCTTTTATAACATAGGATCCCCCCCCTTCAGAGTTTTGACAAACTAAATGGAAAGGCAAAACTAACAATAATGAAAAAATTAAGGAGATTCCATTAACTGTGTGTCGCATATCATTCCGTGAAACTGAATTTATTTCATATTGTTCCCAAAGTCAGCGTAAGAATTCTTTCATCCTATTCACTTTCTGAAACAAAAATCCCACAAAGGGTTATATTTTATATTTTTGTAGCTTTTGATAAATGTCACATGAAATTATTCTGAATCCTTTCAGAGGCTTTTCCAGCCATGTCCATGCAGGGCATTCTGGCCAGAAAACAATTTTACAGACCAGGAAACGGGTCAGGGGGCAACATTCTCCATTTAACTTGGTATTATCTTTGGAGGGGCTGAGACTGCAGTTTAAGTAGATGCTTTCTGCAGATGGTTTTTACCGTAGGGTAACAAAAGAAATACATCTTGAGGGAAAATGAGGAAACTCTGAAGAATGAAGACAATTAGAATACATCTCAAGGCATTTTTAGCAGCTCTTAAAATACAGTGTCTGTATTCCATGGACTGAGCTGATCGGGAAGCCCTCTTAGGGCCGACTGTGCATGAAGCATCAGCACGAGGGAGAATTCACCTGCCGGCCGTGTGCGGGGGCTCTGTGCACAGGCAGACCGCACGCTCGGTGCCGAGACTAACTGGGGTGCACGTTTTCCAGCGGCCTCAACTGGTGCGGGAATCCACATGGTAACATCTTGTCCACGTGGGGATGGGCTGTGTTTTCTGTGCTTTACTGCGTATGGATTACGAGCTCAGCTTTTTCTGCACTGCCCAGAAGCTGACAGGGCCGCAGTCGAGACGGCCCTATAAAAGGGCAGGACCTCCCAGCCCTGTCCCCTTTCGTGACGGAGGCCCAGCGGGGCTCGTTCTCTCTCACCTGGAATGAGAGCAGAGGCCACACGGCCGTGACCCTGCATTGTGACACTTGGGTGGCGGCACCACATAGCCACGGTCAACGGGCACGCGGCAGCCTCTATTAAGGAGAGCCGGCCACACTCAGAGCCCTTTGATGAAGTCACACCCCATACAGGAAATGCTGGCACACAGACAGATGCTCAGCCCTTCGAGCCAGCATGTGACATCTGCAGAGCAGGACATTACTTGCCGGCAAGAAAAACAGATACTGCATATATGCTTGTTATTTGAGCAAATATGCCATTTTTCATCTCACTTTTTGCATATTTTTCTAGATTTTGCTGATCCCCAGATGCTGCTAACGCAAGGCCCTGAGCCACTGGCTGGTTGCCCCTTGCTGTTCACTTCCCCCACGCCCTTGGTGTTCTCGGCACCCTGTCCTGCTCTCCAAAGCTGACACACTGTCAATTCCCAAGGGACACATGTCTCCAGGTCCCCTTAGATTTCACCACTCATGCCATCCAGTCGCTGCAGGAGGAGGCCAGGCTCACTCCATGGCTGCAGGCACTGGCTGGAACAGGCCACATCTAATTCTGGATCTTGGCATTGCAGCCTTGCCTCTTGGAAGGTGGGAAAAGGGACATTGAATCCAGTTTCCCAATTTAGAGCTGATGTTCCCAGAGGATGTCACCAGGACAAGCGTGCGGCCTTGGGAAAAGCAAGCGATGGCCAAGTCCCTCTTGGCCCGGCTCTTAGATATGAGCATTTGAATTAGGTAACAAATAAATCATGCGGGAAACACAGACATTACAAACCACTCCGTTTGATTTCTAACTACCTACAGGTTAGATATTTCTATTTCATTCTCAAAAACAAAACCATCATAAAATAAGTTGTCTCTGGTAATGATTTCAGGGATTGCTCACCGCATGACTGTGACAGGATGCAATGTGAATTATACTTGTCACACCAACCGAACACAAAGGTAATTCTGGCCATCCTCTCGTGGATAAACTCACTGCAGTGAATTTCCACTCTTCAGAGAGAAGCAGATGCCCATCTCCCCTGGAGTCTGCTGAACACCTAGAAACTTCAAAATGCACCCAGAAGTCACGTCAGACCCCAAGAGGCATCCCTGCCGACCTGTGGGGGGTGGGCTCTTGAGCAAAGCCCTCTGGGGACACGGAACAAACATGCCACGAGCCAGGCGTCCCTGGGCCCCGCGTGTGAGTGGGAGAGCTCCTGCCAAGGCTGGAAGAAGCATCTCAGGGGAACCCAGCCTTCACCCCAGTAGCTGCAAAAGAGAAGACTGGATTTCCTCTCTCAAGCCGTGACTTCTTCGCATCCTTCCAATCAGATTTGCAAAGAGAAGCCCAAACAAATCCCGAACAAAATCCCAGCACAATATATTTTTTTCAGGCTGTGGCCTGTGAGTGTGTGTGAAGTGACCGAGGCTTCGTTTCATCAGTCTGGGGAGGGAGAAGGAGAAGGGGGTGGTGGCGTTTGCCCACAGCTTGCCCCATCAGGTGTCCTCCCCACTCCACCCCAAAATAATCAACACACTTACAGATGAATGAAGGAGAAAAATGTGCATCATGAAGAGAGTTTCAGAAAACATTTTGGAAACAAAAGAGATAGGGCAAACTAAAAGCCATTCTACCTAGCAGTGAGCTGTTGTTACCTAATCACACAGGAGTGATTCTTATAAATTAAATACCCAGTTTAAATGCATCATAATACTCTTGCGAAGGGAGTGAAGGAAGAAGAAATCTCAGCAGTAAGCTTTCGTATGACGGTCAAACTGGTGATGTAAATGTAAAGTTGAAACCACCCTGGGTGTCTTGACATGTTCCAAATATTTGTCTAACCAAGTCCCGAAATCATCCAGCTTGCATGTGAGAATGGGTAGCCCGATTTTAGGAATTGTGACTTCCCGTCCCTTGTTCATTCACGGATCCTTCACACAGTGCTAGAGGGAGGCCCAGCTCAAAATGTGTCACATGAGGCACAATATTCAGCTTCTTAAACGTGGGCTTAGAAAACAGCCACATGCTTCACCCACATGCTGTTTTCTTCGGGTGGAAAATTTTTAGCACAAACAAGCATAACTCTTTTTATTCATTTTATTTTATCTACATCTTAACCCATTAATGAAAGGGAAAATTAATATTTCTCTCTGAAAATTTAGTTAATAATTTACTCTGTTGTCGTTTCATCATAACCAAGATAAATACCATACCAAAAATACCGTGTAATTTATGCTATATACTATAGGTTGAAAATCAAATAGTGTAAATCAATTAGAATTTAAATCAATGTAACTGTCCATTTACTAACTGATGCAGTTTTGTTTTCCAACCTTTTGCCAATCGAGATGTCACCCCATTCCTTGGAGCTTTCTTTTCACTCACTCTCTTATTTTTTTTTTTTTCCTTTAACTTCAGGCCCTACTTGTTATATCAGATTATGAAATCCTTCAAGCTTCTTTAAAGCCACTCCCCTAATTGAGCACAGAACCTCCTCCAACTACAAATAACTAATATAAAAATGTTTGTTTCTCAGTGGTTTATTCTAGATGGTACTTTCTCTCATGGTTCCCTTTGTTCAAGAGTTTTGGTGGAAAGAAGCTTCTGTCAGAGGCAGGGAACCAGGATTCTTTTTTTAAAAACATTTTATTCCAGTAAAATATACAAACCTAAAATTTCCTACTCTTGCCCCCCCCCCCCTTTTTTTTGCATGGGCAGGCACTGGGAATCAAACCTGGGTCTCCGTATGGCAGGCGAGAACTCTGTCACTGAGCCACCATCGCACCACCCTAAAATTTCCCCTTTTACCCACATTCATATATATAATTCTGTGCTGTTAATTATGGTCACAAATATTGTGCCACCTTCACCACCACCCATCACCAAAACATCTCCCCAAATAGAAGTTCTGTGTATTTTAAGCTTTAATTCCCGATTCCCCCACCCCCGCCCCAGGCGACCTCTACTCTAGATTCTGCCTGAGTTTGCTTACTCTAATTATTTCACAGCGATGAGAGCACATGGTGTTCGTCCTTCTGTGTCTGGCTTACTTCACTCAACACGGTGTCAGCAAGTTTCATCCAAGTTGCTTCAGGACGGGGCTTCTTTTCATGGTTGAGTACTACTCCGCTGTACATATGCCCACGATGTGTTGACCCATCCACTGTGTGCTGGGCATCCGTATGGCCTCCGCCTCTGGCGACTGTGAATGATGCCACTGTGAGCATTGGCAGATGTCTGTTTGAATCCCTGCTACAGACAAATAGCTGCTCAACGTCCCATGATGGATAAGGAAATCAGTCTATCGCCCTACAAATTTAACACAGCCGCAGTATTGATTCGGTTTGCATTTCTTTTCTTTCTAGTGAAGGTGAACGATTTTTTTTTTCATTTAATATGTTACTAGTTCTTATTTTCTTCTTTTTGAATTGTGTATACATATCAAACTGTGTATTTATTAATCTATTTGAAATGGAGCTTAGCTCAAGCAAAGAGTTTAGGAAGTCTTACCAGCATAAGCACTTTAGGTCATAAAGTTTAAATATTTTATAGCTTGTGTTCAATATTTCCAAATGCTTTTCAAGTTTTCAACCAATTTATGTTTTCATCAGTGAGGTGTGAATAGGAAGTAGCACTGAAATTTACATTGTCTCTCGAATTTTTTGTCAAAGAATGAATTGTAACATCTTATACAAGATTGTCTGATATACTTAACTTGGTCTTTTAACACGCTATGTGCATAAATTAATATTCTTCTCACATTCTATATATACATTTTCGTGATCAACCTAAGCCTAAGGAAAGTTTGTGCTATTTGCATGCAGTAAAATAGGAGTGATTTTTTTAGTTACCCACAGAGCAGTTCTCATCTCATCTTCTCCCCTTGTATTTGTGAGGCCTATTTTAAGAGGGTAATGGTTATTGGTCATTAAAAGACTTACAAGGCAGAGCCATAAAAAAGATGCAATTCCCTAACTGAATATGTCATTAGAATAATTTTGTCCAAAAATAAAGGTCAAATATGTTTCAAGAGTACTTTGAATTTGGTATACATACTCAATAAATCTGTTCGAAATGCAGGTTCCTAAATCTCCCATGGATAAACATATAGCTAAATGTAAATTCTGTAAATTCTACTGAGGCCTTATGAATACATCAAATAGGCAATGTCATTCATTCACATGTTCACTGTTTATTTCCATTGTCTGTAACCTGGCACCTTCTGATCGACTGCACAACCTGAGATACTCACTCTTGTCTGTCATGGAGAGGCTAGTGGCAGATGGCAGGCCTGGGCACATGGGGCCACAGCAGCAAGCTGGAGGGACAGGCAAGTGAAAGGAGACCGACTTACCTCTCGTCCTGTGCTATTTCTTATAACTATTTGAAATCTCTAGGACCAACACACTTAAGAAAAGCTCCAGAGCTCCTCTTTCTAGTATTTTATTAACAAATAAGTGCCATAGGGTGGTACTAATCATTTCTCCAAACTTTACAAAAGTTCACTTTTCCCAATTGAGCCATGCATTGTTTACTGCCACTGTTAAAATGTTAGAGCTGCCACCAAGTGGCACTGGCATTTCTGACGTTGACCCCTGGCCTTCCATTTGTGTTTGCTCCCCTCTCTGCAAACCTGACTGCCTCTCTTGGTTTTTACCTTTATCTCTGCACAGCTGCAGAGCTGTCATAGAAAAATGCATCACGATGAAGAAGTTCATAGTGCAGAATGGCTAGGAAACTGCTCAAGGATGCCAATAAGCATCTCCCAACGCATTCATCCATCAGTGCCTAAATCAAATGACACCTCTTCACATAGTGTCCCAAGAACAATTACTTTCTCCTTTGGGCCTAGAGTGGTAGTTTTTACAATTTTTTTTTTAATTAACTAACACAACATTTAGAAATCATTCCATTCTACATATGCAATCAGTAATTCTTAATATCATCACGTAGATGTATGATCATCATTTCTTAGTACATTTGCATTGATTTAGAAAAAGAAATAGCAAGACAACAGAAAAAGAAATAAAATGATAATAGAGAAAAAAATAAAAATAAAAAATACAAAAAATATATAAAAAAAACAAAAAAAACAAAAAAAAACTATAGCTCAGATGCAGCTTCATTCAGTGTTTTAACATAATTACATTACAATTAGGTAGTATTGTGCTGTCCATTTTTGAGTTTTTGTATCCAGTCCTGTTGCACAGTCTGTATCCCTTCAGCTCCAATTACCCATTATCTTACCCTATTTCTAACTCCTGATGGTCTCTGTTACCAATGACATATTCCAAGTTTATTCTCTAATGTTGGTTCACATCAGTGGGACCATACAGCATTTGTCCTTTAGTTTTTGGCTAGTCTCTCTCAGCATAATGTTCTCTAGGTCCATCCATGTTATTACATGCTTCATAAGTTTATTCTGTCTTAAAGCTGCATAATATTCCATCGTATGTATATACCACAGTTTGTTTAGCCACTCGTCTGTTGATGGACATTTTGGCTGTTTCCATCTCTTTGCAATTGTAAATAATGCTGCTATAACACTGGTGTGCAAATGTCCGTTTGTGTCTTTGCCCTTAAGTCCTCTGAGTAGATACCTAGCAATGGTATTGCTGGGTCACATGGCAATTCTATATTCAGTTTTTTGAGGAACTGCCAAACTGCCTTCCACAGTGGTTGCACCATTTGACATTCCCACCAACAGTGGATAAGTGTGCCTGTTTCTCCACATTCTCCCCAGCACTTGTCATTTTTTGTTTTGTTGATAATGGCCATTCTGGTGGGTGTGAGATGATATCTCATTGTGGTTTTGATTTGCATTTCTCTAATGGCCAGGGACATTGAGCATCTCTTCATGTGCCTTTTGGCCATTTGTATTTCCTCTTATGAGAGGTGTCTGTTCAAGTCTTTTTCCCATTTTGTAATTGGGTTGGCTGTCTTTTTGTTGTTGGGTTGAACAATCTCTTTATAAATTCTGGATACTAGACGTTTATCTGATATGTCGTTTCCAAATATTGTCTCCCATTGTGTAGGCTGTCTTTCTACTTTCTTGATGAAGTTCTTTGATGCACAAAAGTGTTTAATTTTGAGGAGTTCCCATTTATTTATTTCCTTCTTCAGTGCTCTTGCTTTAGGTTTAAGGTCCATAAAACCGCCTCCAGTTGTAAGATTTGCAAGATATCTCCCTACATTTTCCTCTAACTGTTTTATGGTCTTAGACCTAATGTTTAGATCTTTGATCCATTTTGAGTTGACTTTTGTATAGGGTGTGAGATACGGGTCCTCTTTCATTCTTTTGCATATGGATATCCAGTTCTCTAGGCACCATTTATTGAAGAGACTGTTCTGTCCCAGGTGAATTGGCTTGACTGCCTTATCAAAGATCAAATGTCCATAGATGAGAGGGTCTATATCTGAGCACTCTATTTGATTCCATTGGTCGATATACCTATCTTTATGCCGATACCATGCTGTTTTGACCACTGTGGCTTCATAATATGCCTTACAGTCCGGCAGCATGAGACCTCCAGCTTCATTTTTTTTCCTTAAGATACTTTTAGCAATTCGGGGCACCCTGCCCTTCCAGATAAATTTGCTCTTTGGTTTTTCTATTTCCGAAAAATAAGTTGTTGGATTTTGATTGGTATTGCATTGAATCTGTAAATCAATTTAGGTAGGATTGACATCTTAACTATATTTAGTCTTCCAATCCATGAACACGGTATGCCCTTCCATCTATTTAGGTCTTCTGTGATTTCTTTTAACAGTTTCTTATAGTTTTCTTTGTATAGGTCTTTTGTCTCTTTAGTTAAATTAATTCCTAAGTATTTTATTCTTTTAGTTGCAATTGTAAATGGAATTTGTTTCTTGATTTCCCCCTCAGCTTGTTCATTGCTAGTGTATAGAAATGCTACAGATTTTTGAATGTTGATCTTGTAACCTGCTACTTTGCTGTACTCATTTATTAGCTCTAGTAGTTTTGTTGTGGATTTTTCCGGGTTTTCGATGTATAGTATCATATAGTCTGCAAACAGTGATAGTTTTACTTCTTCCTTTCCAATTTTGATGCCTTGTATTTCTTTTTCTTGTCTAATTGCTCTGGCTAGAACCTCCAACACGATGTTGAATAATAGTGGTGATAATGGACATCCTTGTCTTGTTCCTGATCTTAGGGGGAAAGTTTTCAATTTTTCCCCATTGAGGATGATATTAGCTGTGGGTTTTTCATATATTCCCTCTATCATTTTAAGGAAGTTCCCTTGTATTCTTATCTTTTGAAGTGTTTTCAACAGGAAAGGATGTTGAATCTTGTCAAATGCCTCCTCTGCATCAATTGAGATGATCATGTGATTTTTCTGCTTTGATTTGTTGATACAGTGTATTACATTAATTGATTTTCTTATGTTGAACCATCCTTGCATACCTGGGATGAATTCTACTTGGTCATGATGTATAATTCTTTTAATGTGTTGCTGGATTCGATTTGCTAGAATTTTGTTGAGGATTTTTGCATCTATATTCATTAGAGAGATTGGTCTGTAGTTTTCGTTTTTTGTAATATCTTTGCCTGGTTTTGGTATGAGGGTGATGTTGGCTTCATAGAATGAATTAGGTAGTTTTCCCTCCACTTCGATTTTTTTGAAGAGTTTGAGGAGAGTTGGTACTAATTCTTTCTGGAATGTTTGATAGAATTCAGATGTGAAGCCGTCTGGTCCTGGACTTTTCTTTTTGGGAAGCTTTTGAATGACTGATTCAATTTCTTTACTTGTGATTGGTTTGTTGAGGTCATCTATTTCTTCTTGAGTAGAAGTTGGCTGTTCATGCCTTTCTAGGAACTTGTCCATTTCATCTACATTGTTGTATTTATTAGTGTAAAGTTGTTCATAGTATCCTGTTATTACCTCCTTTATTTCTGTGAGGTCAGTGGTTATGTCTCCTCTTCCATTTCTGATCTTATTTATTTGTGTCCTCTCTCTTCTTCTTTTTGTCAATCTTGCTAAGGGCCCATCAATCTTGTTGATTTTCTCATAGAACCAACTTCTGGTCTTATTGATTTTCTCTATTGTTTTCATGTTTTCAATTTCATTTATTTCTGCTCTAATCTTTGTTATTTCTTTCCTTTTGCTTGCTTTGGGGTTAGTTAGCTGTTCTTTCTCCAGTTCTTCCACGTGGACAGTTAATTCCCGAATTTTTGCCCTTTCTTCTTTTCTGATATAGGCATTTAGGGCAATAAATTTCCCTCTTAGCACTGCCTCTGCTGCGTCCCATAGGTTTTGATATGTTGCGTTTTCATTTTCATTCGCCTCGAGATATTTACTAATTTCTTTGGTAATTTCTTCCTTGACCCACTCGTTGTTTCGGAGTGGGGTTGTTGAGCCTCCACGTATTTGTGAATTTTCTGGCACTCTGCCTATTATTGATTTCCAACTTCATTCCTTTATGATCCGAGAAAGTGTTGTGTATGATTTCAATCTGTTTAAATTTGTTGAGACTTGCTTTGTGACCTAGCATATGGTCTATCTTTGAGAATGATCCATGAGCACTTGAGAAAAAGGTGTATCCTGCTGTTGTGGGGTGTAATGTCCTATAAATGTCTGTTAAGTCTAGTTCATTTATTGTAATATTCAAATTCTCTGTTTCTTTATTGATCCTCTGTCTAGATGTTCTGTCCATTCATGAGAGTGGGGAATTGAAGTCTCCAACTATTATGGTAGATGTGTCTATTTCCTTTTTCAGTATTTGCAGTGTATTCCTCACGTATTTTGGGACATTCTGATTCGGTGCATAAATATTTATGATTGTTATGTCTTCTTGTTTAATTGTTCCTTTTATTAGTAGATAGTATCCTTCTTTGTCTCTTTTAATGTTTTACATTTGAAGTCTACTTTGTTGGATATTAGTATAGCTACTCCTGCTCTTTTCTGGTTGTTATTTGCATGAAATATCTTTTCCCAACCTTTCACTTTCAACCTGTGTTTATCTTTGGGTCTAAGATGGGTTTCCTGTAGACAGCATATAGAAGGATCCTGTTTTTTAATCTATTCTGCCAGTCTACGTCTTTTGATTGGGGAATTCAGTCCATTAACATTTAGTGTTATTACGGTTTGGGTAATACTTTCCTCTACCATTTTGCCTTTGTATTATATATATCATATCTGATTTTCCTTCTTTCTACACTCTTCTCCATACCTCTCTCTTCTGTCTTTTCGTATCTGACTCTAGTGCTCCCTTTAGTATTTCTTGCAGAACTGGTCTCTTGGTCACAAATTCTCTCAGTGACTTTTTGTCTGAAAATGTTTTAATTTCTCCCTCATTTTTGAAGGACAATTTTGCTGGATATAGAAGTCTTGGTTGGCAGTATTTCTGTTTTAGTAATTTAAATATATCATCCCACTCTCTTCTTGCTTCCAAGGTTTCTGCTGAGAAATCTACACATAGTCTTATTGGGTTTCCCTTGTATGTGATGGATTGTTTTTCTCTTGCTGTTTTCAAGATCCTCTCTTTCTCTTTGACCTCTGACATTCTAACTAGTAAGTGTCTTGGAGAACGCCTATTTGGATCTATTCTCTTTGGGGTGTGCTGCACTTCTTGGATCTGTAATTTCAGGTCTTTCATAAGAGTTGGGAAATTTTTAGTGATAATTTTTTCCATTAGTTTTTCTCCTCCTTTTCCCTTCTCTTCTCCTTCTGGGACACCCATAACATGTATATTTGTGCGCTTCATATTATCATTCAATTCCCTGAGCCCCTGCTCAAATTTTTCCATTCTTTTCCCTATAGTTTCTGTTTCTTTTTGAATTTCAGATGTTCCATCCTCCAGTTCACTAATTCTAACCTCTGTCTCTTGAAATCTACCATTGTAGGTTTCCATTGTTTTTTTCATCTCTTCTACTGTATCTTTCATTCCCATAAGTTTTGTGATTTGTTTTTTCAGACTTTCCATTTCTTCTTTTTGTTCATCCCATGCCTTCTTCATGTCCTCCCTCAATTGATTGATTTGGTTTTTGAAGTGGTTTTCCATTTCTGTTCGTATATTCAGAATTAGTTGTCTCAGCTCCTGTACCTCATTTGAGCTATTGGTTTGTTCCTTTGACTGGGCCATATCTTCAATTTTCATGGTGTGATTTGTTATTTTTTGCTGGTGTCTGGGCATTTAATCAGATTTCCCTGAGTGTGGGACCCAGCAGGTTGAAAGACTTTCCTGTGAAGTCTCTGGGCTCTGTTTTTCTTATCCTGCCCAGTATGTGGTGCTTGTCTGTCTGCGGGTCCCACCAGCAAAAGATGTTGTGGCTCCTTTAACTTTGGAAGACTCTCGCTGCTGAGTTTTTACAATTTTACTTCTAATTATTAATGATACTTTTGTCATATATGTGTAAGACATGGTTTCTCTTTCTTTTTTAGAGGCAGTTTAGGAAATTTAATCCTTTTACCCATAAAATTAACATGGTTTTGCTACACACATAGTTCATTCATTCAACAAATACATATTGATAACTTACTTGGTCCTCTAGAACATACAAAGATGAATAAGACAGAACCTCTGGACCTTAGATGTTCCAGTGTACATTTTTGAGAAGTACACAATTGTAATTAAATTAAAAGTACATATTAAGCGCTATGTAATTTCAGAAGGAAAGGAGATCTATTATTTTGTGTGGAGAATTCTGGAGGACTTCTTGGAGGAAGTGTCATTTGTCTTGGGCTTAGGTGTAGACAGAAGACATGTGAGAATAGAAGAAACACAGGTAAAGCTATGCAGATGAAGAGGTGTGGCAGCCATACTGGAGAATACACAGGTTTAGGGTCACCTATGGGCACAGTCATAGAGAAAATTATGAATGATAGAGCTTTATAAAGTTTTTTTAAAGCAGGTAGGAAATATCTAAGATAGATGTGAGGATCTGACTTTCTAATTTGGATCTTATACCTCTTATATATGTTAAGCCTAAATTTTACACTGCATCTAGATCTCATAAGAAAAAGGGAATACTTAAATGACATTTAAGACTTTAAGCCATCTGTTGTCCTCAGATAGCAATGGAAATTTTATCTCAGCTTTGAAGATTTTTAAAAACTTGTATTGGGATATTGGGGTGTGAAAGCTGAAAAAGGTGGCCAGTTCTTTCAGGCTGACAGACAACTGACAGCCAAACATGTCACTCTTAACCTGCCACTGCAGTTTAAGCAGAAAGGAATGACTGAGCATTCGTCACATGATGTGGCAGAACCACAGGCCTGGGAGCTCATTAGTAAGTGGTGACACCTTTGGAATCCAACTGATGCTGAAAATCATTGCTTGCTGTACAAAACGCACGGCGGAATGGCATTTGGAGTCTCTGAATTTCGAGGAATGAGAGTAGCTCACAAGCTCATTTAGGAGGATTTAAATGAAGAGCAGCTCGGTACTGCTCGCGGGCTAAATGCCGCAGTGGGCAGAAGGTGCGGGGAGGTCAGCCAGGCACGCTGGCACAGGGCTCTGAAATACAACTTGTGATGCACACCGAAAGTCACTCACGAAGACACATGCCAAGAAGGACAAGCAGTGTAACCGAGGGAAAGAAACGTTTGTGAGTAATAGAATTAGAACATAACAAGAGAGTGCATTGCCACAGCAGTCCCAGGGCCACAAGCAGTCTGCCAGGAAGACCCAGCTTCAGTTTGGAGGTAAGCAGTTGTAAATAGAACAAATAAAATAATGCAAGCAAGCAATTTCTGATTATCAGCGTGGCAAAAAAAAAAAAAAAGAGTTGTCCGGGCTTTTTGCAAAGCTTTTGAGCCCAAAATCTTCCAGGCCTCTTCTTTTTAAAATGAAATCAACAGCATTCAGTATTTCATCTCCATGCAAAGCGAACACATATCTGTTAGAAATACAGAGTCAAAAAAGAAAAGAAAATTCCTTCCAAATTTTATTTGGATTAACAACTTTACAAGCTTATGAGATTTTATAGGAACAAAAAGAAAAACTGGCAAAGGTGAGCACAGAAAGACACGATTCTTTTCCCATGTACATTTTTTTTTTTTAATGCAATGCTGGCAACCGTGGCCTTCGAAAGCAAGATCCTTATCTGAAACTTATTGTCTGAAGGCATTAAAACATATACTTTCAGACCAGAGGACATCAGAGTATAACATCAGCTACTGTCAACATATGGCAGAATAAAGAGAAATTTAAAGAACGCAAGCCAAACCCAAGATGGGGTTTAGTTGTGGGGCTTAATTTAAAGGGCTCTGGTTTCCATGCCTGCGAACACTTCCACTCCACCAAAGCACAACCACAGAGTGTTAAAAGTTATCTGGTGATTGGGCGGGCCGCGGTGGCTCAGCGGGCAAAGTGCTTGCCTGCCATGCCGGAGGACCTCGGTTCGATTCCCGGCCCCAGCCCATGTAAAAAACAAACAGGCAAACAAAATACAATAAAACAAGAAAACGTTTAAAGATGTTTCCCTTTCTTCCTCCCTTCCTTCCTTCCATCCTTCCTTCCTTCTCTCTGTCTTTCCTTCCCTTCCTCCCTCTCTCTTAAAAAAAAAAAAAAATAAAAAAAAAAAAAAAGTTATCTGGTGACATGACTGATTCTGAAATACCTATTTAAAGTTAAATATAGACGCGGCAATTACAAGGGTCGGAGAATGCCGAGTAGGCTGTGTGCCTGCAGAGGCTTCTCAGTGACGTGCTCGCCCTCGCCCACCGGCTGTGGCTGCCGAGACCTGTTCAATTTCATCTGGCATCAGCTTTTATGAAACCTGAAAAGGGCACTTTCTGGGAGCCCTGTTCTGCGAGGCAATTACATTCGTTCTTTCCATGGGGTGAGGTGTATTTCTCAGGTTTCCTGCCACCTTAGATTCTGTGGGAAGGGGAGAGAAAATCCACCAGGCCTGCCTTCTTTGAAAGGTACTCCCTTGCCCTTTAAAATAATTTTCTGTTCCCTTAATAGTTTGTCTGGCAGGAGTCACTCCAAGGACTGTTTGCTTTTGTTTGTTTTAAATTGAAACTAAACCTATTAATTTTTCAAACCAAGTTAAAATTCAACTAGAGAGAAAAATCTGTTAAAAATCAATAGTTAACAGTGCACGGCTGTTTACTGCCCTGCTTGTGGGTGTCCAACAAAACTGTGGGGCAGCTTGTGGGACTCCCGAGGAAAGTACCAGCGAGGCCCCAAAGGAAGGTCCACAAATGTGACATTTTGAGGCGCCTCCACTCCTCTATTCCCCAACTTTGCCGTTCTCCAATTGCGTTCAGATCCTTTCAAAACTAATATGTATCTGGATTTCATAATTTGTGTTTAAAGGGAACTTCTTTCACTTGAATAAAAGTGTGGTGTCTTTGGGGGAAGCAAAGCATAACATTTTAAAGAGACTTTATGACTAAATGTAGTAGATCAATACAGTCCAGACAATAATTATTTAAGAGTATTAGTCTTGCAGAATAAGCCAGAAACAAAGGAACAACAATGGTATGGTCCCCTTTAGAAAATGCTTATAAGAAAACAGGCCTAGATGGTAAGCTTTTAGAGCAGACACATTTAGTCCGGGGTGGCAATTATGATTTCTGGAATTCGAGAGGCTGTTTTATATATATAACTGGATACTTAGAGATAAGAACAAAGCTGACTAGGTCTGGGTGAAAGTAATTCAGAACACAGGGATAAGGGAGAGTGTGTCTATATTTTAGAATCACACATACTCTTTGAGATCAAAGAAAGAAAGGTTTACTTGGTCTGGAACCTAAATTTTCTGCAGCACGTAATCGAACCCAGCCTGCCTGTATAGCTCATTTGAACAACTGAAACACAGGGAGCCTAGAATAAGAATGAGGGCCTTTAATCCTGCATAAATTATTGCAAAGCCTAGATACATCCTAGAGTATCAAAAATTATTGGCAAATAATCAAAAAGTATTGGCAAAGTCCCTTGAGGGGTGGGAGGAAAAATATGGAACTATTAAACTTTAACATCAGTGAATCCCCTGATACTGTGTCAAACTTCAGGGACACCCAAATCAATAGGCCAAGGCCTTGATCTTGAGGCTTGCTTTGTAAAGTTTATGTAGGTAGTGGAGAAGCTTAGACTACCTATAGGCATGCCTAAGAGTTACTTCTGGAGGACCTCTTTTGATGCTCAGATGTGGCCTCAGTCTCTCTAAGCCCAACTCTGCAGGTGAAATCATTGCCCTCCCGGCTACATGGGACATGACATCCAGGGGTGAAAGTCTCCCTGGCAACGTGGGAAATGACTCCCAGGGATGAATCCAGACCTGGCACCATGGGATCAACAATTCCATCCTGATCAAAAGGGGGAAAAGTAGTGTATCTAGTAAAGTATCAGTGCAGAGAGAATTCAAATAGGGTTGAGAGGCTACTCTGGAGGTTGCTCTTATGCAAGCTTCAGTTAGACCTTGCTACCTGTCATAACTTGCCAAACTCCAACCAAAACCATTCCCTACCCTAAAGAACACCTAGGGCAATATACAAGATTCCATAAGGGCTCCAGGTACTAGGTAACTTTCCAGAAACCTACAACCTCCAGATGGGTCCCTGGACCAGACGCATGGTGAAAGCTAGAGGGCCCAGCCTCTCCAGAACATCAGCTACTTCTATCTCCCTACCCCATATTACTGACAGACCCTTTCCAACATGAAAAAGTTGAACTGGCCATAGTCCAAATACCCCTAAAGAGAGGGATGGAAAAATCAATGGTGATGGTGGAGTTATACCGAGAAGACAGGATTTAAGTAATTAATATGATTGCTGAATCATTAAATTGATATTTCTTTTAGCGTCCAGTACCTCAGAGCAGCTAGAAGTAAAAATGTAAAATTGTGGAATTGTAACTAATGTCAAACTCTGAAATTTGTTCTACAAGTAATTGTAGTGCTGTGTTTTGAAATTTATAGCTTTTTTTGTATATGTAATTTTTCACAAAAAAGAAAAAAGATTGTAATGATAAAAAATATTTACGCCGTCTAGCCTCCTATATTCTGGAACAGCTAGAAGGAAAAATCTGAGAGGATCATATGGTAACCCATGACAAACTCTGGGATCTGTCCTGTAACTACTTGTTGAAGAGTGCTTTGAAAACCATTGCTTTTTTTCCTTGCTTCGTATATGTGTTATATTATACAATAAAAAGTTAAGAAAAATCAAATGAGGAATAAACAGTTTACCAACAGCACACATTTTTAAAGGAAAATATAAAACTATACTCTTGCATGGTTATTTCTTTTTAAGTATTATTTATTTAAAAACCACTTATTGTCCGTGCTATTTTCCAGGCACTGTTCTAAGCGGTTAAATTTAAAGCGCTGACTGGTTACCCTCTAAGAGCCTATACGGGCGGCATGGCTATCATCCCCAGTTCAAAGATGAGGAAACCGAGGCACACACTGAAAGCAACGTGCCCACAGCTGCAAAGCAGCAAGTGATGGAAAGAGGGTTATTGGGAGAATTTGGAATGGGGTCTTTTTTTCCTTCTTAAAGTTCTACTTGGTGTCCTTCATATGAATGAAACTCTATTTCAAACTTTACTACAAAATGAGTTTTGACTGAAATTGTCTTTTTTTAAATCTTGACTCTGGATCCTTACACAGGGAGACGTTTGCTGTGTGACTGGCATGGTAGCCATTCCATGTCCCATGCATCCCTGTGACCACAGTGGAGTCTTCTCTGCCCGGGAGTAAGGGTGCTCACGGCCCACTGTGTCCACTGGCCTGGGCGAGCATGCCTCGCAGGCTCCTCCTGCCCCCTGAGCTCTTCTCGGCCTCTGACGCAGCCTTCCCTCGCCGCGCCCACCCGCCCCGTGGCAAGGCATACACCGAGCGGGAGAGACGGCCACGTGGTTGTCACACCCAGCTCCTTCCCCAAAGCACCCCCTAATGGGTTACCAAGAAAGAGCAGAACAGCAGTTCAAGTGACACTCGCAGAGCACATGCCCTGTAACAAGTGCGTCTAGTACTAGGAGAATAAACACACATGAGGCACAATGACTGTGTTGAAGAAACTATACTAAATAATAAAATGCTAAATCTTATCAAGAATTTGAATTTCTTCAAATATTTAAACACTATTCCAAAAGAACAATGTGACATTGTCTTGATTGTATAACTTACATTTCTTTATGTTTCTCCTTATGAAGTCCGATATATTGAAAGTCAATCATGGTGTCCAAAATGTCAAACGGTCTCATTATAGTAAACCTTGGCAAAACATCAGACAGACAACACGACAGCACTAACCTTTATCTGCTATTATTTTTGCCAGTTCTTACTTCACGCCACTGTCCCCACAGCCATTTTTCTCTCATGTATTTTTCTCATGGAGAAACGTGGCTATTTCCAAATTGAGGCCCAGGAACAGATAAAGCGGCAGCATCAGACTAGGAGAACAGTCCTGATACTAAGCGAACGCCCAGCGTCAGTGAACAGCTGGCACAGGCCTTTACCTGTCTTATCTAATCTGATTCGCACGCTCTGATGTCCAGGACTATCTTATCTCAGTGGTTTAAGTCAAGAGAGTGAAGTTCAGAGGGGACCAGGGGCGAGCTCAGATCCACTGAGCTAGTAAATAGCAGGACAAGACGCAAACTGCTATTTCCGACTCCGGGTTGTTGCTCTTTCCTCCAATCACCCTCTAGAACCACCCGGCTATAGGATGCAGAGGGACAGCTGCATGATCACCAGGCACTGAGAAAACAGTGCTAGAACGTATAAGAAATTTAACCCTCCAAGTAAAACAAGCTTTCAGAATAAAGTGGTTTACAGCTATTGGAGTCACTCCCCTTTCTTCAGAAACTTCATGGAAAGTTTCTCAGGCAATTAGGAGGTATGCAGCTTCTTTGCTAATCTGATCCCTGACCAAAAATAACCAAGGCCTTTTCCTCTCCAGAAGCTTTGCTGAGGCCCCATCTGCTACTTAGGGACGTAGCAGAAATGGACTTGACTGATCCGATGTTGGCCTCAGAGGAAACAAGGAAGATGCTTGCTCATTCCCAGGGCCATGCGGAGGTGCTCTGAGGCTTCAGTGTGAGAAGGAGCAGTGGCCTAAGAACCAGGACTTTCATTCTAGCTCCAGCTGAGACTGACTAGCTGTCGTGAGGCCTAAGCTACATCCTGAAGCCTTTAATGATCTTTTCACCCCATCCTCCACTAGTTATTCCAGGGTGGAGTCACCAGCCTTCGGAATGCCCAGGGTTCTTGCAACTGCTGATTCCCAGGCTCCTCCCAGACCTACAAAATCAAATTATCCTAGGTCAGGTCCCTGGAAACCCAAGTAATTCTCCTGCACACCTGAGAGTTTGAAAACCAATGGAATGAGCCATGCACAGCATTGATCCTGATCCCAACACATATGGCAAATCATTACTTCACCTTTCCATCTGAGGCACATGCAACTCCAACCCTTTTCTTTTCAGTCACACCTGGGGAGCTCAACCTCCTTGGACTTCCCTCTTTCCATCCGTAAAATGGGACAGCTCTACCTTACTAGGCGGGTACAAAGGATAAAGGAGACAATGTCTGTAAAGCAGCACATAACAAATACCTAATTAATGTTACCTACCTTTCCTCTGAAGCGACAGACCACTGCCCTAAGGGCAGCTGATCCAGCACTCACCAAGCAGTACCAGGCACACTACATCAACGCACTTACCACGCTGCCCCTGGGGAGACGGCTCAATATTGCCCCAAGCTCCTCTCCAGAGCAGGGGCCTGAGGATTGGAGTTTGGTAACTTACGTGAGGACACAAAGACAGGGGCGAACCATGAGCTCTAGGGGGGGCTTCGAGGCACTCTAAAGCTTGAGAATCGCTGCCCCGCCCACTGCCTCCAGGAAACCAGGGGCGCAGCCAGGTGCTTCTGCCACACACCCAATTTTGAAAACCGCGGCCAATTCAGAGGCTCAGATCATACATCTTGGGTCTTTTTAGTGTCCTTCCCTATGTCAGTATCACACTTTTAATTACTGTACCTTAAAGATCTGGTTAAATGTCCATTAGCATTCTTAGGGTCAGATTCCTGAAGGTGAAGAGAAGATATAATTGAAGTTGACAAACTCATTAAGGGGCTGAGCACTTGGCTTCTTCACCAAACCCTAAGAATAATACAACCAGGCTCTTAAAAAGTAGAGTTTTAAAACTTTGCTATGAATTCTGAATAATAAATTATCTATGAAAATTTAAAATTTTCATCTGTTGAAAAATTTTAATTATAAAATCACTTGCTCATTTAAATGACAAGTTATAAAAAATACAAAAAGTTCTTAGACTACAATGAAATACAAATTAACATACTTGTGTATTTTCTATATAAAATTTTGTTTATGTACTTATAATCATACTGTTTCTAGAATTTCACTTAACATGAAATTCATAAGCATTATCCCTTTTAACTCTATAATATTTTTAGCAATCATTTTAATAACTGCACAATATTCCTATGTATGAATTGTAAGTTAACTATGGCTATTTTAACTAATCACCCACTTGGGTATAGGTTATTTCAAAATTTTTACAATTATGACTAAAGCTGCAATTAATATTTTTTCCTCATCTCATTTTAGGATTATTTTTATAGAAGTGATTCGCAGAAGTAACTATATTGGGTCAAATGCAACTGTTTATATCAACAAAAATTATTGAATTTTCCATTTCAGATTGTTTCATACAGGTCTTTTAATATGTATTAAAAGCATGAAATGTTTTATTTCTTGGGTATTTTGTTCAATTACATTATGTTCATATTATGATATTTTAATTATTATAGCTTAAAATAGAGTTCAATATCTAGTCCTTATTTATCTAGTATTTACTTCTTTTCCTTTCAAAATATTCTGTGCATTTTGGGGAGACAGTTCACCTTCAAGATGAACTTTAGAATAATTTTGTCAAGTTGGAAAACAAAAATTTCATTGTGATTTTCAATGGAATTGCTTTGAAACTATACAGTAATTTGGAAGTAACTGACATCCTTGAAGTATTATTTTTGTTTGGCACATAGAAGCATAGTTTATTTAATTTATATTTATAATAATCTCAGAGTTTTATTTTTTAGCTCTGTAGGTCATAAATATTTCTCATGAAAGTGTTCCTAAATAGTTAATACTTCTGTTTCTATAGTGAATGAGATACTTCTTTAATTAATCTTTGACAGCCTTATGTAGTTATAATTTACATATAAACTTTGTGAGAAATATGCAATTCAATGATTCCTTGTAAATTATATACTTATTCAACCAGCACAACAATTCAGTTTTAGAACATTTCCATTATGACAAAACGATTTCCTAAATATCTTTCTGTTGGTGACGTCCAATTAGCCTGTTACAGTCAGAGAGCACACACTTTATGACTTCAGCCCTTTTAAATATATTGAGGTGTTTTATATCCCAGCATGTGGTCCATTCTGGAGAGCGCGTCATGTGTCCTTGGGAAGAACGCGTGCTCTGCTTCCGTGCAGTGTTGTTGTGTTCTGAAGATGTCAGTTAGGCCAAGTCGGCTGGTGGTAAGACTCTTATATCCTGGCCGATTTTCCATCCAGTTGAAGTCGCCAACCATTATGATTTATGTTTCTAATTCTGTCACTATTTCTTCATGTATTTGAGAGCTCTGTGTTAGGTGTGTAGGTGTGTGTACATTTATAATTGTTCTAGTTTCCTATAGAATGGACTTTTTTTTTAGCATGGGCAGGCACCGGGAATAGAATGGACTCTTTTATCATCATAAAATGTCCTTCTTTGTCCAAAGCATTTGTTTTTTATCTCAAAGACTATTTTGTCTGATACTAGTATAGTCACTCCAACTCTCTTATGGTACTCTTATGTGGAATATCTTTTCCATTCTTCTAACTTTCAGCCTATTCGTGTCTTTGAATTTAAAATGTGCCTCTTGTTGACACTATATGATTGGGTCTTCTTTTTTTTTTTTTTTTAATCCAGTCTGAAAATCTTTACATTATTGATACAGTTGTACTTCAGTTATTTTAATATGTTTTTTATATGTCTCATGTCTTTTTTGTCCTGTTCCTCCTTTACTGCTTTTGCATTAAATAGGTATTTTTTAATGTATCAGTTTTCCCTTTTTAAAATATACATTTTAGCTGTCTTCTTGGTGTTTGCTCTTGGCATTACACTAATCACCTTAATTTATTGCACTCTACTTCAGATTAATACTAACTTGATGCTAGCAAATATAGAAACTTTGCTCCAACATAGCTCCATTTCACCCCCTCCACATTTGTGCTATCAGATGTATTTTTATAAGCCCCCAAAATACAGTTCTATAATTACTGTTTTATGCAACTGTCTTTTAAATCATTTAAGCAAAGACAAAAATATTTATTGATATATTCCTTTACATTTTCCTGCATAATTACCTTTTCCAGCATTCTTTGTTTCTTTATGTGATTTCCAGTTGTCATCTAGTGTCACTTCCTTTTAGCCTGAAGGATTTTCTTTAGTGTTTCTTGGAAGGGAAGACAGCTAACTACAAATTCTCTCAGTCTTTGATTATTATGAATGTCTTTATTTTACCTTCATTTTTGGAAGGACAGTTTTGCTGGATGTAGAATTCTCAGCTGACTTTTTTCTCTGAATGCTATCCGCTGTCTTCTGGCCTCTACTGTTCTGATGAGAGGTCAGCGCTTAACCTCACTGCACTTCCCTTACAGGTGATGACTCATTTCTCTCTCGCTGAACTCAAGATTTTCTCTTTGTTTTCCAACAGGTTGGCTAAGGTGTATTTTAGAATGTATCTTTGTGTTACTCCTCTTCGGAGTTGAGTTTCTTGAATGTGCTCATTGTTTTTCATCAGATTTGGGAGGCTTTTAGTCAGCTTTTTTTTTTTGGCCTCTTACTTCTCTCTTCACATAAGACTCCCATCACAGATATTTTATATGGTCATGTGTCCACAGGTGTCTGAAGCTCTGTTCATTTCTCTAATTTTCTCTCTCTGCTCTTCACAGGGTATACTTTCTGTTGACCTATGCATTTATCAGGGTCCAGTCAAGAGAGAAACTATATAGTAAATATGAACAGCCAAAGTATAATATAAAAATTATTACCTATTGCTGAGTATTCAAATAATGAGGAATTGGCTAGTAAAAAGTAATGAGAGGGCACGGGCGTAGCTCATTGAATGGCAAAAAAGTCACCGTAAAGCCACACCACCAGGAAATGCTGGAACTCCCCCTCTAGAATGTGGTGGAAGCTGGAGGCGCTCTGTACAAAAGTGCCCAGTAGCAATTCCTGGGGAAGTCCCTGTTCAGTGGGTGCTGCCAGCTGCTATATAGTGCAGGGGCTGGGTGCTGAAAAAGCCGAGCACAGTGGAGAAGCTCCCCTCACTGGAGGATCTAAGCCATACCCTGCAGAAGCCACCTTCTCTGCAAGAAACTGGGGCAGGAAAGGCCATAGGCAGTGTGAGCCTGCCAAAGGCATATGCTGGAACCAGGAAGGAAAACCTTCTCTTCCTGTAGTTCTGCTGACCAAGCTTACTTCCAGTTAACAAAGGGGGAAAAATATTTAAAGGTCCCAAAGCCATTTACAAAGAATAAACAAGGAAAAGGAACAAGTTGAGAGGTAATACATTGATGACAAACACAGTCCACCCCTTCGGCCACTTAATTCAACATGTAACCTTCTAACACATTTGAATTCCAGTAAAGCAACAAAATAATTTGATATTTCCACCTAACCAGATACAGTTATCTATACTATAAGTAAAGAAGTTCCCAAACTTTCCTCAAAATAGAGAATCATCCCAACAGCTATTGTGCAGGCTACAGTAAAAGATCCTCAAATGCAGTCACAGTCTGAGTATTCTTGCATAAAGACTAAATCATAACGCTAACTTCCAACAGCTTAAAAGTAAAATTAACTTGAGGAGAAAATGCTTAGTGTCTACAAGTAAAGCTTCGAGTATAATAAGCAGAGAGAAAATATGCAGAGAGTCATTGCAGTTATCATTTCTGTAATTCATCATGAGGCCGCAGATATTATCTAGAGCTTCCTTCCTTACTACCCATTCTATATTTTCCTTGCTCCATGCTTCAGTTTGCTAAAATTGCCAGAATGCAATATACCAGGAATGGACTGGCTTTTACAGAGGGGATTTAGTAGGTTTCAAATGTACAGTTCTAAGGCCATGAAAATTAAGCCATCCAGAGAAAGATACCTTGACTCTGAAGAAAGGCCAATGGCATCCAGGGTTCCTCTGTCCATGGGAAGGCACGTGGCTGGCATCTGCTGGTCCTTCACTCCTGGGTTGTATTGCTTTCAACTTCTGATCTCAGTGGTCTTCTGAGATTCTGTGGGTCCTTTCTTGCTCCTCCAGGGACACTTCTCTGAGGTCTCTGTGTCCTGTGGGAGCATTTCTTCTGGCTTCTCTGGGGTATTTTTCTCTGTGTGTCCTTCACTTGGTTTCATCTCTCTAGGCTCCATTAGCATTTTCTTTTTCTCTCTTGTGGATCCTTCCTTGTTTCTCCCAGGGCATTTCTGTCTTAGCCTCCCTCACTTGGTTTCATCTCTCTGCTCTCTGTAGGTCTTTCTGGCTTCTCCTGGGGTGTTTTCGTTCTCTCTCTCAATATCTCTTCAAGGACTGCAATAAAGGAAAGATCCACCTTGAAATGAGTGGGTCACGTCGCCACGGAAATAACCTAACCAAAAGTTCCTGCCCAAAACAGGTCTGCACCCATGAAAATGTTTGAAGAACATGGCTTTTCTGGGTTTATGTAACAGTTTCAAACCAGCACATCCCAAGACAAAACATCAACTCTGGGTTCTTAACTCACAAAACACTCCTGAAGGGTGTGAATCCTTAACTGTTCTGCTTTTTGGTTGCTGTAGCTTTCCATTGACCTCTACTATTGGGCATAAGTGCTAAGAGGGCCCCAGGGAATTTCCTGGGTTCCAGGTGTAGTCCTTCTTGCTCCCATCGTGCCACAGCAATTCACTTTCTTCTTGGAAATTGGGATTAATCACTCCAGACACATTTTAAAACATTTTTTTCCTATTGGCTCAGTGGCTATTTTGAAGTGGAGCCCAAAATTGCTAGTTGGAATTATCACCTTTCTATTCAATGAACTATTGCTGTGCCCCTGATGGGACACAATCAGGAGAGTGCAGTGTTCTGGGGCTGGGAAGCAGGAATTCTGCAAGTGGGCTATTAGGTGAAAAAGAGGAACCTCTTCTACTTTCATCCCTTAACTCCTGGAACCATATTCAAAGCTATACCACATTCTATAAAACAGAACACCATTCTTTCAGGGAGTGGACCCACAAATGGCATCAAACCAAGTCTTCAGTAAGCCATTCTGCCTCTCCAGGTAAACCAGCATATCTTCTGCAAGTAATGCTTTGTCCTCCATTCATTTCTATTATACTGTCTAGAATTTCCAGGACATTTCCATGTAAAATTACTAAGAGCAGGATTCGTCATTTTATTCCTGTTTTAAAGGAACTGACTAGTATTTAATCCTTAAATAAGATAGCATATAAGACTAAAATTGCCACTGGTTTGAAACAAACACTTTAAATATGTGTAAGGAACGGATCTTCCAAATTATCCTTTTGAAGAAAGATTTCATTAGGAATAAGCATGGAATTTCACTAAATGGTTTTTGGACTTCTATTAGATATAACTGTACAAGTTTTTATCATCTTATCTACTGATATAATATGATAGTGGTACATATCTTGATATTGAACCTTCCTCATTGATCAGTTTTTGCTTCAGTAACAAATTCCAAATATTTGTGACTTAGATCCACATGTTTATTTCTTGCTCGTGCTACTTTAAGGCCCTGGATGGCCTACAGCTCTGTTATACCTGGCAGATTGGCTGCAGTTCTGTGCCACATGTCTTCTTCCTGGGTTCTAGCTGAAGGAACAATCATAATTAATTGTAACTACAGAAGAGGGGAAGATAATTTATTTTGATGCATGTATATTTTACTTATTTCAAATAAAATAAATTCAAATTTTTTACATATATGTTCTATAGGCATGTTATTATAATAATCAATCTGTATTGGAGTTGTTTTAAGTTTATTGCTTCACTTAATGTTAATTATCAGTGTGACAGTTATATTCTCAAAATCTGTTATTCTAAGAGAAATCAGGGATTAAATATTTAAGATCTTATAGGTAAACTAGGGTTAGGAGATCTGAGTTATAAGTGACAGTTAAATAAAGACAGATCATTAAAGAGATCAACAAATACCATTTTAATTTTAAAATAGTGATAACTGACATTGTTCAATACCTAGTATTCCTTTTTCCTAAAAATTTTCCAGAATTCCTTTACCCCACCCATTTTCTCAAGATGCTTACAAATGTGTTTTTTTTGGAAACTGAATTGTAAGGAGCATTTTCCATTTCTTGGATCCCTACCAAATGGTAAAGCCTTTTTAATTTTATGGTTCAGTTGCCTTATTTAGCTTAGGAAAACAGGAGAAAATGCCAGTATGCTGTGAGGTGTTCTTCAAGCCCTCCCCACTGCATTTTGTAATGTTCAAGAGAACTTAATCCCGGTGCACAGACCAGCACAGCAGAGCACTGCTCTCACCCTGCAGTTCCTGCCTTCCCAGCTCTCAGTCCCTTTCCTTTGGTTTACTTTGTCTCAACTCCCTTTATTTTTTCCAAGGTTAACGTTTTGAAAATATCTACCTCCTTTGTCTCTTCCCAAGACTCCATGCCTTTATCATAATTTAAAAAATTATCCTCAAAAAGATTTCCTCATATTTTTACAACTATAGTATCTTAAATCCTTACACTTCTGAAAAACAATAAATATACAAAGTCATATATGTAGAATTTTGTACAATAGAAATTGTAGTTGGAGAGACATTATACATGGCACAAAATGTTTAACAGAAGTTTGCTTGATGGGATTGAATTTCATCTGGTGTGCAAGCACATTTAAGACTGTGGTTGACACAATGGCTACATCTATATTATCAAACGTCAAGACATTATAGCTATATGAAATGTCAAGGCCTTAAAATGTGCTTTACTGCAAAACAATGTCTTACCTACATTGACACTCTCACTTTAAAAGTTATTTTTTTGTATAAAATTTATTTTAATTCATCAATATATCAAATTATATCAGTTATCACTGGAACATGTGCAACGTGTGTCTCCTATTTAAATTGATCTCAAACAAGGCATGTGATTATTCTAACAACACAAAAATAGATTTAGCTCACCATGAGGGAGAACAGTGATGAAAATCAGTACAGCAGAATAATTAATTCAAACTTACTTCCAAAGAATTAACTTATCATAAATGATGGGCAGTTTGCATGTGATTTTAAAAGTAACAAGGCAAAGGACTAGAGAGTCTGAGAACTGTAACTCAAGAGCTATAAAAAGACAGCATTAAGGCTACAAGAGGTTCAGCTGCCAGGGACTGACAAAAAAATTATATACTGCCAGGGTACATAGAATAGAAAAATAGGTTCAATACCGAATGAAAATGTGAATATCGGTATTGTTAGGCTAAAATGAAATGCTGTGACAAGTCCATTGATTGTAGAAGATAAAAAACTATGTACAATTTAAGACAACTACTACAAATATTTTGCAGACTTGCTGAATCAATTTTTATTTCATTTCTCCTTGGAAAAAAATATCTCTCTCCAAGGATGTTAATTACACTTCCACTTATATACTATGTTCTTAGAACACAAAAGGGGAAAAAATTAGAAAACAAACCCAAAAGTAACTAATAAATAACAGAACATATTTTTGAAAGCAAGTCTGACACTGCAGTTCTAATCTAATTACTGTAGAAACCCCCGCTAAACCTTGCTTGAATATAAACTACATCATCATTTCACATATTGCTTACAGACAAAATTACCAAGATAAATGATAAGGTTAATTAGCCATAATAAATAAGTAAATGTCATAAATTACTAATTACTTTTAGTCAACAAAATAGGGTTATTTAATAATGTTCCCCAAATACAGCTGGCAGCACTGCTAATGAGCACTTGTGTCTTACCTCACGCCCGCCCCTCAACTGAATACATTGCGGGCTTGGTCTGAAATGAAGCACAGAAGTCCATCTTTCTCCTTGGCTGACCTGATTAATCAGCACTTAGATACAAGGTACTCAGAGTCTTCAGGGTAATACCACGGTTTCACAACAGACATACTCGATCTTTTTTATTTTTGGATGGAGACTCATCTGGTTGGGAGAGAGGAGAAAAAAACTGAAGTTTTAGTGAAGAAAAATAATACTTAGTGATTAAAAAAAATGAAAGAGAGAACATAAAATCATATAACAAAACCCAACAATTACAAAATCACAAAACAATTCACAAAAGTAAATCCTCACATAATCCCAAAAGCAGTAAGTGGAAGAGCAGCAATCACAGTTACCACTGGGGCGGTAAGATAACAGCCAGACAGCACCGAGGACCCTCGGGATATCACTGGGACAGTAACAGCCGGACAGCACCGAGGACGCTCGGGGACATCACTGGGGCGGTAACAGCCAGACAGCACCGAGGACCCTCGGGGACATCACTGGGGCGGTAACAGCCGGACAGCACCGAGGACCCTCGGGGACATCACTGGGGCGGTAACAGCCAGAGAGCACGGAGGACCCTCGGGATATCACTGTGACGGTAACAGCAGGACAGCACGGAGGACCCTCGGGGACATCACTGGGGCGGTAACAGCCGGACAGCACCGAGGACCCTCGGGGACATCACTGGGGCGGTAACAGCCGGACAGCACCGAGGACCCTCGGGGACATCACTGGGGCGGTAAAAGCCGGACAGCACCGAGGACCCTCGGGATATCACTGTGATGGTAACAGCCGGACAGCACCGAGGACCCTCGGGGACATCACTGGGGCGGTAAAAGCCGGACAGCACCGAGGACCCTCGGGGACATCACTGGGGCGGTAACAGCCAGAGAGCACGGAGGACCCTCGGGATATCACTGTGACGGTAACAGCCGGACAGCACCGAGGACCCTCGGGGACATCACTGGGGCGGTAACAGCCAGAGAGCACGGAGGACCCTCGGGATATCACTGTGACGGTAACAGCAGGACAGCACGGAGGACCCTCGGGGACATCACTGGGGCGGTAACAGCCGGACAGCACCGAGGACCCTCGGGGACATCACTGGGGCGGTAACAGCCGGACAGCACCGAGGACCCTCGGGGACATCACTGGGGCGGTAAAAGCCGGACAGCACCGAGGACCCTCGGGATATCACTGTGATGGTAACAGCCGGACAGCACCGAGGACCCTCGGGGACATCACTGGGGCGGTAAAAGCCGGACAGCACCGAGGACCCTCGGGGACATCACTGGGGCGGTAACAGCCAGAGAGCACGGAGGACCCTCGGGATATCACTGTGACGGTAACAGCAGGACAGCATGGAGAACCCTCGGGAACATCACTGGGGCAGTAACAGCCGGACAGCACCGAGGACCCTCGGGGACATCACTGGGGCGGTAACAGCCAGAGAGCACGGAGGACCCTCGGGATATCACTGTGACGGTAACAGCCGGACAGCACCGAGGACCCTCGGGATATCACTGTGATGGTAACAGCCGGACAGCACCGAGGACGCTAGGGGACATCACTGGGGCGGTAACAGCCGGACAGCACCGAGGACCCTTGGGGACATCACTGGGGCGGTCTGGACAGCTCGGAGGCCGCTGGGGGTAAAAGCATGCACAGGTGGACTGAGAGTCTGCGAGCACGGGGAGACACCTGACAACCTAGAGGGCACCCGGATTAAATTCCTCGGGTCTTCGCGCTAATGCATTCATTTTAGTCAACGGACACCAAGCTCGTGACCGCTCTTCGCCATGCAGCAGGCGACTACTAAAAGGTCTTCCTTCGCCACTAAAGACGGGAGTCCAGGGGCCTGGGCTCGCCCCCACGCAGTGAGGGAGTCCGGCCTCTTGCAGCCGGAGCTCGGTGCAGCCGGGCCTCGGACCCCAGGCAAGGCCCAGGCCTGGGGCCCGACACCGGAGGGCAAGGGGCTCGCACCACCAAGATCCGCCCCGCGGGCCAGGCCCCGACGTCGCCGGTGGTCAGCACGCGCTCTGCCCCCAAGCTGCCCGGTTTCCTCCCCACGGCTCTCAGGATCCCGATGGGTCGCCTCGCACGCGCCAGCGGCCCTCACGGACCTCCCGCCTGAACCTGTGGGTCACAGGCACCTGGCTCAGGTCCGCGGCAGGGCGGTCGCACGAGCTCAGGGGCCGCAGACCGCGAGGGTTCGGGAGAAACTCCAGCCACGCGGCGGGGGACCGCGGCCCTTCCGCCGGGCGCGAGGCCCACAGCGCACGAGGCCTCTGCTCCGGTGCCCAGCCTGGGGCGTGGCGCGGGTGCCGCGGGGGGGAGCCTGCACCTGAAGGGCGCTCGGCGGGCGCGGGGGACCTCCGCGGGCCGTCCTGCCGCCGGCGCCCCTGTGCAGCCCGGGGCCAGCTCCCCGGACCCCTGACCCAGGTGGGCCGGGGCTCAGCACCTCCGGAGAACGCGGCGCCTGCGAGACGAACGGAGGCTCGAAGGCCGAGGCGGCCACGGCCGGCACCTCGGGGGCGCTGCCCGCGGACTACTGGGGCCCTCGACCCGCGGCTGACGGGCCCGGGAGCCCCGGAAAAGCCGGCCTTTCCCGCCGGTTGTTTACACGAAACTGGCCACGCACGCCAGGCCTCCATCCAGCCGGGGGCTTGCGGGCCCGGCTACCCCTCCCCCGGCCCCGCCGCCTGGGCCCGCGAGCGAACAAAGGCCGCCAGGTCCGCGGGCCCGGACGCGGCGGCCTGGGCTCCGGGACTGCGGAGGCGTCCCCGGCGGGCTGCCACGGAGGCCGCGGAAACTCGCGGCCGCGCGGAGCCCTGAGCCCCGCCCGCCGGCCGCACTCTCTGGAAAATTCCGAGAGCGGGGCGCGCGCTCTGCGCAGGTGGCGGCAGTCTGGGCACCAGGTGGCGCTGCCGCACCGAGAGCCAGGACTGGCCTCGCGGGAGCCGAAGGGAGGTGTCGCCGGATGTGCGCGCCGGCGCCAGCTTCTAGTCCCGGATGTAGGGCCTTTTCATGCGGGGGCGGGACGAACCACGGAACCGAACGACTGCTGCCGGGCCCCAGAGCGGAAGCCCCGGGCAGCGCCAGGGAGCGTTGGTTTCCGGGGCGCGCGCCTCGCCCTGGCGGGGGCGCGAGGGGCGGGGCTTCGCGCGCGCCTGCGCATTTGTGGGGCGGAGGCCCCGCGTTCGTCTGTCTCCATTTTGGCGTTTGTGGGCCCTGCGAGCCGGAAGTGGTGACGTTTCAGGTTTTTTTTTTAACTCCCGCCGTTAGGGTTTCTGCGTTTCTTCTTGACAGCCAGCTTTTTGGAATCTCTGTAGAGAATTAATGGTAGGAGAGGTAAAAACTGGAGCCGCCTTTCCCCTTTGCGTGGTGTCGCCCGGTGGCCTCACAGGACCGAAAGGCTCTCCCCTGGGAACGCCGTCTCCTGCCTTTTCAGCACTTTCCTCTCCTCAGACAGGAAGGAGCTTTTTTTTTGAATTAGAGAAGTTGTAGGTTTACAGAAAAATCGTATAGAAAGTACGTGCAGCGTTCCTATAAACCCTCTCCCGCTTGGGCCCACCGTGTTGCACCCTGTGCCCTGTCTCAGGTTTTCTCCCGTCGGTGTGGGGCGCCCAGACCCGTCCCCACATCCGCGTGCTCCCGTCGCCGCGCTCCCGACGCCTCCCCGACAGCCGAGTAGGAGGAGCCGCGCTCTGTCGTGGAGGCGCGGACTCTCTTTAAGGCGGGTTTACTGAGGTGAAGTCACAGCCACACGGTTCATCTCAGACACCCAAGGAGGTGTGCGTCGGTGATCCCGCCGATCGGGGAGGCCGTGCGAGGTCCGGGAGGCCCCACAAGGCCGCGCCTGCCTCCGGGCCGCCCGCCCTCGCCTGCCCTCGGCCTCTGCACCCGCGTACGCCGTTAATGCCCCGCCCTGCAATGTCGGGTGACTCCGGGCTCCGTGTGTTTGTCAGATGGGCGAGCTTGTATGTTGCACTTGTGGGCCTGGTCTTAACACGTAACAAATGGATTCCGAAGGAAACGTCTACCCCCTCCATGCTTACGAGACGGTCACCTCCCTGTCGGTCACCTCCCTGTCGTGGACGGGCCGTCGCGGCGCCTGAGTGCGCTGCGTGGGTTTGCGTTTACCTGCGGCAGGGAGACGCGCAAGCAGGTTCAGGAGTAAAATGGTGCGTCTGTATCCACCCTGTCTAATTGTAACTGCCCTTCTGGCAGTGGCAGCTGCCAGGGGCTCGGTTCTCCCAGGAAATGGCTTCAGCCGTGGTGAACGCCGCGTTTCGTTTCAAGTTGGTTCCAGAGCGCTTCCGGTCCGCAGCCCAGAGAAGAACAAATGCTCCAGAAACCAGAGTGGGAGGATGCGGACCCCGAGGCAGACGTGCTGCGATAAGGAGGTCCACGGGGGAGTGCAAGGAAGTTAGATGTTCAGAGTAGGCAAATTGGGGTGGCTGCTGTTTTCAGTAACACGTTCTACTGGCCCTAGTAGTGGGTGTCAAAAATCCGCCGTGGCTTGGGAAGTGGCATGATCTGTTTATTTAAAAAGCCAAAGGAAAAACGTGGGCCGTGTCATAGCATCATGATAGTTCTGTCCAGCAGTTGGGTGACAGGAGGTAAGAAGTCCGAAGCAGGAGCAGGAGGGAAGGAAAGAAAGGAGAAAAAAAAACCGGAGGGAAGAAATCAGAAAACATGTTCAAGAGAAGGTGAAGCTAAATGCACTGTAGGTCTGGAAAGAAGCGGATGTGGAAGACGGGAGGAAAAATATGTAGAATAAAGGTTCAAGTTCATGTCCTCATTTGCCAATTCAGCTTTGTTCATCTCTCATTTAGTTGCTTACTCTAATTTTAATGTACATTCCCATCTTCCCTGTTCCTCATATATGGACATTGGTAAATTGAGAGAGTGTGTCATTTTGTCAACATTATACCGGTAACTTAGACTCGTAGCTCTCCACGGTTTAAAGAATGCCTCTAAACACGCACACATAATCCTAACTATTGACTGGCACTGAAGTCATTCCCCTTCAAATATCCTCAAGCCCTGTCTCTGGCTTCTAGGTTTGCTAGCAAAACCCAGAACGTGGATCAATTTATGGATTAACAATTGAGCCCTCACTTGATCTCAAACCTAAGTGTGCTCTCTGCACTGTCCAGCTCCCTCCTCTTCTCTAGTTCCTTTGTTCTGTCCCTCTCCAGACCAAACCATTCATTCTTTTTCTTCCCACCTCAAATCACCAAGTTCCTCCTCAACCAATGGCTTTGCCTTGTATTTTATTGAAAAAACAAACATGTTATTGACATAAGTTAAGAATTCTCTCCTCACCAGCTAATTTCCTTCCTGCATCTGCACTCTTTTTCTTCCCTCTAGTTTATAAGGATGACTGATTACTACCAACACTTGGTATTATCAGCCTTTAGTTTTAACCATCTGAGTGGGTGTATGGCATTATGTAATTGTACTTTTAATTTGCATTTTCCTGTTGACTAGTAATGTTCAGGAATTTTTTTACTATTTTTAAGGGCTGTTAGTCCTTCTGTTTATCTTCTTTGGTGAAGTTTTGTTCACAAAATTGAGTTTTTGGTCTTACCATAACTGATTTGTAGGAGTTATTTATATATTATGTACATAAGTTTTATGTCAGATGTAAGTGTTGTATTTCTCTCCCACTTTGTGACCTATCTTTTCATTTTCTCAGCAGTGTCTATTGAAGATCAGTTTTTGTGAGTTGTATTTTTCTAAGAAGTTGTGCATATTATCCAAATATTCAAATTCATTATCATACATTTACTCATAAAAGCATCCTATTATTTTTTTTAATATTTGTGATATATTTTATTTGAGTCTCAGATCCACTTAAAGTTAATTTTTCCACACGGTATAACAAAATAGAGGTTGGTATTCATATTTTTTAAATGAGCCTCCAGTTTTTCCAGCAGCATTTGTTGAAAAGATTTTCCTTTCTTCTGTTGTATTATCTTGACATGTTTGTCAAAAATCAGTTGAATGATATGCTGTATCTTTTTTCTGTTCTGTTGATAAATGTGTTTCTGATAAATGTGTGCGGTGGCACACTGTATTGATTGCTGTAGGGTTATCATAAGTCTTGAAATCAATTAGTGAAAGATATTCCTTTAAAAATTCTTGTTGCCATTCCAAGTATTTTGCATTTTAATACACATTTTAGAATCAACTTTTTAATTTCTAGAAGAGTCTGCTGGGATTTTTATTGGGATTCTTCTTAATCTGTCATTTTGGGGAGAATTGGCATCTAACAATAATGAGTTTTCCAATGTAGGATCAGGGTGCTCTCTCTTTGGTCTTTAATTTCTCTTCATAATTTTCAGCATACAACTCTTGTACATATTTCGTTATTTCATATTATTTATTTTATTGTAAATATCTTTTAATTTAAATTTCCAGTTGTATATTGTCATTGTGTTTTTCAGTTCTAGAATTTTCCATTGATTTTTATTTACAGATTCTACTTCTCTAGTGAAATTCTAAAGCCTGTGCCTGATAACTCCAATCTTTGAATGCTATGTAGATCTTATCTCCCTTGTCTTCCTCCTGTTCCTATCTCCTGGTATGCCTGGAAGTTTCACAATGGGATGTGGTCTTTGTTTATGAAACAACTTAGAGACTTTGATATTTTCTACTTCCATAAAGGATTTGCTTTTGCTGCTGTTAGGCAGTTAGGCTAGGGGAGGGCACCTTAATTTAATGCAGGACTGAGCTGATTTTATACTGACTTTCAGCCTTTCTGAGGGCTGGTTTATTTCAGATTCATCCTTTCTCCTAGGATGCATGGATCCCTTTTCAGTGTCCCATCTAAAAGGCAGAGCTGTTTTCAAAGGCCCTCCCTCTTTGATAGGGCCTAAACTTCAATTTTCATGTTCTCAGAATCATGGGACCTCCGAAAATTCTTCTCCACTTCTCTGCCTTTTTGCTACCATTTTCGGAATGACTTCTCAGCCTCTTGATTAGCTTCCAAATTGGCAAATGAGTCATAGGGAAAAACAACATGGAGTATGGCCAGACTTCTCTGCACTGTCTCTATAAAATCCTTGCAAAGTGCCCTTGAAAAGATCCTTTTTGTATTTTACTCAGCTTTTCTAGTTGTTCAAATTCAGAGAATGGGTCTGATTAAAAAAAAAAACAGATCCATCATAGGTAGAAGTGGAAGCCCCTTTAATCTGAGAGTCTCAATTATGCTAATGAAGGTAATACCCCTTTTCTGTACCATTGTCATCACGTTCCCCGCTCCCCAACATCAGAACAATTGGGATCCACAAGAATGACTTCCTGTGCATTTATGTAGAGGCATATCTGAGGCCTCTTGGAAGTGATTCCCCCTTAGTGTGAACGGGTTCCTAGAAAGTTGCCGTAGTTCCTGTTTTATCGCAGAAGGAAGGCCCCTCTGCTGGTCTCTTGAGGGATGGGGTGGTTCTGCTTCCACCCAAGCTCAACATCACGATGCTGTAACTGTCCATTCAGTCGGCCACCCTGCTGCTCTGGCCATACAAGATGTCGGTCGGGAGATACATGCTCCACAGGCAGAGAGTGGGTTTGATTTCTTACTGTAATTTTAAGCAACAACTGTGTAAAACATCTCTCAGATCTTCTTCCTTACAGAAGGGACAGAACGGCCAGGCTTTAATCCCAGACGGCCAACTCCTGCATTAGTGGCCCTCACAGGTTTCTTAATTTTTCTGAATTTGTTTCCCTAAGTTGTCAGACAAGAAAGATGTCTAGCTTACAGGGTTATTGTGGGGATTAAAATGTTATTATTTGTAGGGTGTGATAGGTTCTAGTATTATGCATAAATTATTTCTCTGAGAAAGTAGTTTGGCTTCAGGTGAAATGAGTCAGCATGACTTGTCCTCATGGCAACAGTATTTTAGGACCCACAGTATTTCCATGTAGTTTGTTCTATTCAGTAAACATTTACTGAACCCCAAGTAACTGCTGTAAGTGCTAAACACTGCACTAATGTGCTAGGATGCAAAAATTAACATTATACCTGCCTTACAGCTGTGTAGACATAGCTTATCCATTTTACTGAAAGCCATGATCAGAACTTCTCTGAAACTCTAGTGTTCAAGTGTAAGACTATTTACACTTGGTATTTAATGAATCCTGAAATAGTTTTTTTAACCTAGAAGTAATTACTATAATCTAATAACCTAGAATAAAATTTAACAGAATTGATTTTTTTAACCTAGAATAAAATTTAATATAAAGCAGCTCTAATGTGAATGCTGTCCAACAGAGCTTTGTTACTAATAAGCCAGTAGGCCAACATAATTATGCACTTTCACTTAAAACAGTGCATGACAAAAGCGAACATTGTCTCTGCTCCAGCAAATTAATAATTAGCTGGACTCTAATTAGAATGGGGCCTGGGCTATCATTCAATATCACAAGGATGCAGAAGGGCTTTTTTCCTTCTCTAAATCAGAATATTTTATAGTGAAATGTTCATTGAAAGAACTGTCTTTCCACCTTTTCTCTTTTAACTTTGCTTTGCACGTTATTCTAGCCCAAGCACATTTGTAAGTCCCTAGAACACAAGAAACTTGTCTCCATCTTTGTCAGCCCTACTCTCATACCCATCCCTAACGTCCACCTGATTCCCACTCTGTCTAGGGAGTCTAATCCTAATGCAGTAAATAGAACTGAGCAGTTTACAGCATTCTCAGATCCAGTAGGAGATTCTCCCACGACAAGGTAATACATTTCAGAATCGAACATTCCATTTTTTGAACCTAATATCCTTTATTATTTCATCTATTTAATCCAGGGAATGAACAGGGAATTTCATTTCCTTAGTCTAGGGAATGTAACTTGAAACAGATAAAATAAAAAATTTCTTACAGTGAGATGGACCGTAAAATGATCCAGGTTATGTTGCACTGGTTGTACTTCCTAATTTTCTTGTTTCAAAAGTACATGTGCAAAAAAAAAGTAATGACAGTATAATTTAGTTATCTTATTTACCCTTTCCATTTTGCTTTACTATTTTGCTTCCCATGTTTGAGTTTGAAGTTCTCTTGTGCTTCTCTTATGTCTGGAGTTTGACATTTAATTATATCTACTATGTAATAGGGTAAACTTGGTTTGCTTGTGTCGCTGTTGGAACAGTCATATATGTTGAAGTTATTTACATGTACTAAAAAAAATACTGAAATGTCAGCTCTAGAGTAGCTTTCCCATAACCCTGTTCTATTATGTCTTGAAAATCACCAGATACTCTTATTCCAGATCATGATGAGATCTAGTTGGAGTGTTAAGTCTGACCTTTAGGTGCTCAAGAAGGGATTGCTCAATTCTTGTCCATTCCTGTAATTTAAGGATAGATTTTCTGCCAGTCATCTTGCCTCTTACACTGTGCTTGGAAGAATTCAGTAAAACAAATGAGCCTTTTATTTCCCTGAATGGAATTATTGTGGAGAAATAAGAAGTAGCCATAAATAAGCATGCAATAGTCCCTTTATCCCCCATATGCAAATAGTCATACTGAGGGCTCTAATGTATTTACTTCAACTTTTTTTGTGATAATAGGAAGAATGTATTTTTTATATTCAAAATAAAATCGACCTTAGTAGAAAATAAGCAAGGTAGTCTAAGAGCTTCCCCCCATGGGAATAGCCCTTTGTTATATAACTTTAATTCATATAATTTAAAAAATGGTAATGAATTAACATTTATTCTCAATTATCTGCTTTTTGAAGTGTCATTTTTAAATTACTAAAAAGCAATGATATCCTTAATTGGTTATCTTTGATTCTCCATGCTCAGACATATAATAAAGATGTCATTTTCCATGTGTATTGAATTGAAAATTCTATAGTTCAAAAATAACTTTATATGCATCTTCCTAAACTGGCTTTAGATTGCCAGTTTTAGGGTCAAATGAGCCTTTGAGCCAAAATTTGCACACAGTGGCTTTTTGTTTTTATTTTCAACTGCTTTATTCAGATTTATATAATAGTGAAAAACCATTTTGCTTCTTCTCATATTTTGTACAGAATTTGGAAAAGTTGTTAGATTTGAAAAGAATGATGTCTTCTTTCATTGTTAACACAGTGCATTTTAATTTTTTTGACTATTCAGCATTGGGGTTAGTGTTATTTTTATAGTGAATAGTTTGGTTGACAGATTAACCTTTACTTATAGGATAATGAGAGAGAATTCCGTTTTCATAAAACAATGTTAAAACAAGCACAATCCCTACCCTCCTGGTAGGGTAGACACAGTGTCTAGAGTAAGAGGAAGGTACCCAAAGACAATGGAAATGCTCTGCAGCCATTTCAACAGTGAATTCTGTGTATAAAGAAATTACACTAGAAAATAAAATGTTATTTGTCCCCTGTGTAACATTGTACAGGACTGCTAAATACAGACATGAAAATAAGGAAAAAAAATCAAACATGAAGTTTCAAACATATTTACAGCAAGGGTTATATGAAGAGAGCTTTTGTTAAAATACTGAATTCCAAAGTGTACCTGTTGAATTACATTTGAATCAAGACAGAAAACATATATTTCTCTTTTGTCTTATTTCTTCACAACTATTTTCCTTCTCTTGTGCAAGATATTTTCACTACTTAGAGGCCACTTTACATATGGCAGTGTGTCACATCCAGTAAGTCATGTGATTCTCACTGAGCTTGAGTACCATTCAAAACTCTTATTCTGAAAGTCTGATGCCCCCCCCCATACTACAGTTTTTAAAGACTTAATATTTTATATTAGAAGCCTTCAGGATGTTAAAAAGAGCATTCTACTGATAATGAAAAATCTGAGATTGTAGAGAAATTGAAAAGTTAACTCAGCTAAGTGTTATTTTAAGTTATGGTATGAACAACTGAATTGGTATGGGAGTTTATCTATTACTGGAGGCCTCATAGAGAGAAGGCCATGGAGAGGAGCCGGAAACTAGCAGTCTTTAGGAATCTGGATGAGAAGAGAGGACATAACCATGTGACAGGAAGGCCAAGGAACCTGCGAATTGGTGGCCAGCCAGAATGCTCTTCAACTCTGAGGAGGAAGCAAGCCTTTCAGCCTCTGAAACTGTGAGATGATAAATTCCCATTGTTCAGGCCAAGAAAAAAAAAGTTAGTTAACAAAAGGTCTGATTTAAGGGTTGCTGATAAACTTTCTTAGAATGTCCTGATGCATTCCTATGGTAGTGCCATAAGTTCACTTACCTTTACTTATTGATTGCTCATCCATTATTTTTGAGAAATTCTAAACAAAATTTCTGACCATATATGTTGATGGATATAAAATAAGTATAAGATACATTTTTACTTTCCAGGAACTTTGAATCCAATTGGAGAAAAAAAGACTCCCTCATCTGGGGAAATCTCCATGGAAGAGGTAAGACTTGCTTGGGAGTTTCAAGGTTTGATTGACTTCAAATGCCAGGAAATTGTATGCAGACACCATGGCTTGCTATCTCTCTGTTATGCTGCTTCAAGCCAATTATGGCCTCTGCTAAACCTTTGCATTCCTTAGGTTTATGTCAAGCACCAGGCATGAATCAGACAAATTCATAATTTCATGAGTTACAGATAAATAGCTGCTCAGGAACACAACTTTTCTAATTAAACAAGCAGCATAAATTTCTCTCCTGTGTTTTCATTGAAAGAATTTTGTACATGCATCACATCATACACAGAGCTCAATTCCAGATGTGATAAGAGCTTAAGAGGAAAAATCAAAGTTTAAAACTTTTAGAAGAAAATAAGTAGAATGCTTTTTTGATCTCAGGGTGGGAAGACTTTCTTAAAAAGCACCATAAAAGCTCAAGCTATAAAAAATAAAACTAAATTAAGGGACCAAAAGGAATACTGAAAACTGTTATTTGAGGAAACTTCTGAAATAAAAAGGACTGAAATTATATATTGAAAGAGTACACCATATACCTAAGACTATCAATCCAGGATGACCAACAACAAGACATTCTAGATTTTGAAGAAATTTTAAAGAAAATTTTAAAGATTTTAAAGAGAAAGAAAATATCCTTTGGCTAGTTGGAAAAAAAAGAGAGTGCACATGACCTATAAGGCAAGGAAAATTATATTTTCAGGCTTTTCAACTTCAATATTTTATGCTTAAAAAAAAGAAGGTAACATACTAAAGATTCCCAAGGAAAGTCAGAAGATTTTGTAACCAACAAGACTGATTTTCAATAAAAAAGCACAAGAGATCAGGAAATATTGTTCCCATAAACCCTTTCTGAAGAATTTACTGGAGAATATGCTTCAGATTACCAAAAAGACTAGAGTGACATCAGCAGAAGGACTGGCACTGAGTATTAAATACATAGTTTTTAATAGAAGTACAACTAAAAGCTAAGAGGAAGAGAGTGTAGTATATGATGACTAAAAAAGTGGAAAGGGGGAGAGACTGGGAAGAGCATATGAAAAAAATAGTGTATTCAGTTCTCATGTTGGTGGTAGTCTTAGAATTGTTCTTTTGAGAGGGTAATGTGTTGCTAAAAGATAAAAACAAATGAGTAATTATGGAATATTCTAATTCAGGCATAACTTATATCAAGAACCAAGATTCTCAGTGTAGAAGAAAGGAGATATTGATGCAATAGATTACAGATTAAGTAAAAGTTCCGTAGGCTTAAATATGAGTTGGAAGTATCACTATGAACATTTGAAGAATTCTTGTTTCTATTTATCTGTCTACTATCTGTCAATCATTTTCACTGAAAATATCTAAAACATGACCAACCCACTAGTAATAACCGTCCTTATTGCCCAGATTGTGTTACAGTTCCTCACTAAAAGGAACCAGGGCTTCTTGAAGAAATGTCTCATATAAGGTTTGGGGTAAAAAACGTACAAGATAAATCTGAAACAGCAATAACCGTCCTTATTGCCCAGATTGTGTTACAGTTCCTCACTAAAAGGAACCAGGGCTTCTTGAAGAAATGTCTCATATAAGGTTTGGGGTAAAAAACGTACAAGATAAATCTGAAACATCTTGTCATACTAGATGGCAAGGAAGCTCTCAAATACTACTAAGGTCATGTCAAAAGGACTCAGGAACCAACCTGAAAAGGTTCCATTGGCCAAATATGGGACAATTTGTACTTCATTCGTGAAAATAACTGCAAAGGATTAAAACTCATCAAATATATTTGGATCCGTGAATTTATCTCAATGATATTTTTGAAAGAAGAACTGATCACCACTGAAGAATGATAGATAAATTCCTTACCCTGACAACACAAATGAAGGAAAAAATAAGCATTTATCCTGCTTTCCTATATAAACGTGACACTGTAAACAAATAGTAACTGGGGAAAAATACTTCTGTATATACATGTTCAACTCATAACTGAAAATAAAAAGAATCAAGTTAGAATATCACTGGGTTGCAGCCACCAATGAATTACTAAATACAGCCAGTTAGTATCTGTGGCTGATAATATCACTCAAAAAGAAAGACAATCAGACATTATATGCCTCCTAATGGAAAACTTAACCTATATTCTTGCCAAAAGGATTGAACCTAAACTGATTCAGCTGATGATTTGCAGAAAGACAGAAATCAGAACAAGTTGAACTTTGCCTTGGGTAAATCTTTTCATTTCTCTAAGCCTCTAATGGTTCGCCACTTAAATTGTATTTCTTTATCTGCTATAGAAATGTTAGAGACTAGAGGATGATACTGATTCTCCCGGGGCAATCTCTCCTCACTCCAGTTTATCTTCCAACTTCTGCCAATTGTTGTTCTAAAGAGGTCAAAGCTAAAAGATTCAAGAGGCTAAAAAACCTACATGGCCTTCTCCTTGTTCATAGAATTAAATCCATGCTCCTTGTCTTGGTTTACAAAAACCCTTTACATTTTTACTTCCTTGTTGGAACTGCACTTCTCCCCCTACCTGGTAAACCTAGATCCTTTCGTGATTCTACCTTTGTACAAGCAAATGTGTAAGAAATCTCTGCTCCAGGACACTTGCATTCTGGTAAAACCCTTGTAATTTCATTAAAATTTATATATTTCTCTCTGTGTGTCTTTCCAAATCACAAAACCTTGAAGCCTAGTTTTTGTTCGTTTTTGTGTTTCTGTTTTATTTTTTATTTATCTTTTGGCTTCTACCACCTAACAAAATACCTGTCAAATAGTGGACATTTAGCAGATATTGTTAAACATGACATACAAGAAACACAAGTCAGAAAGAATGCAACTTAGAATATTTTAAAAATAGGCTTGGGTTCTTAACCACTTTTCTGCTATGTCTTTTTGGTAGTTAAGTCCATTAAAACTTAGGGTGTTTTGGAAGAGTCAGGCAAAGAAAGACATGGCAACAAGTAATTACTTATTCATTCAACAAATCCACTTCAGCCACTGTGCTAAGTGCTGGGTGGTAAATTAGACCTTGTCTTTGCCCTCAAGGTGCTTACAGTTTAGTATGGAAACAGTTTTGATGTGTGGCAAATGTTTTGATAGAGGAAGTTCAAGGAGTGACAGAAATTTATACTAGAAGTGATTCAAGATTTCTCAGAGACAGTGATGTTAAGCTGAGCTCTGACGGAAAAGAACTTCTACTTTATTTGAAAAGTTTAAGATTTTCTATGCAAATATATATTTAATATTCTAGTTGTATAACTATGTCCAGAGATATATAATGTGTTCCATGCTATTATTACAACATATAGACTGAGGTCTTATAGATTAAAAAATTAATGTGGCTCTGTATGAACCACATCGTATTTCAATTTTTAAAACCCCTTTGATTTTGCTTTTCATAAAGTTAAAAAATATGCCAACATAGTTCCATACCATGACAATTTAACACTGCTTTTAGTTTTAAACTTACATTTCAGCAAGTTTTCAGGCTTTAGTTACTGATGGCACTAAGGCTAAGAATAATGTCTTTGAAAAAGTATTGGTATTTAAGACTATTCTTACATTTTATGTTAATTTTATTTAAAGATTATAGGTTTAAAATGTATCTTTATTGACTTATCTATAATTAATTGATTTAAATTATTGCCTGGGGCTAGTTCTTTGTATGTGACACATCTTTTTAATTTTTTTCTGCAGAATTCTGTAAACTTGAAGAGTGATCTACAAAAAATCATCAGAAGAGAGGAATTTTCAGAAATAAAACTGGAAACATTCAGAATCATGATGGTGTGCCAAACCAAGTGCCAACTACAGCATGACCAAAAACTAAAATAAGTAGTTTTGTTTCAGAATACCCTGGTTGGCATGGCATGCCGCCTCACACAATATAAAGACAACACCAAGTCCTCGTCCCCCTCCATTACTTTTTGTTTGTCTGAAATTTAGCATTAACATTGACCGGTCCTTCATTACAGCATGAGGAGTTTGTAATGAGAATCTTATGTCATTTTTAATATCTACAAAATGGGAGAAAATGCTGTCAGTGCTTTGGTGGTTGAGGTAAAACTGTTGGGTCATGGGCATGGACAGAGCATGAGCAGTGGATTCTGTGTTCCTCAAGTTAGTTTCTCTGCCATTGGTGGTAGCTTGCTGAGGTTGCAAAATGTTCTAGAGTGATTATTTTAATGTCTTCTCTTATTTGGGTGATCTGTTTACAGTGATTCATGGTCCCAGAAAAGAGGCATCAGATTGGGGAACTTGTCTAGAAAACATCTGCTTTTAACATTAAAAATACTTTGTTTGCTTAAATAATTGTCTTTGTTCCACGAAGCAAAATAATATCCCGGGATTTTCTTTTTGCAGTTTTTGGTATATATATATATATATATTTTTTGACATGGCGATAGGTCTTTATTTTTCATACAGAGTGCCACTGCAGGTAATCATTCGTAGAACACACTGATATTTTCAGATATACAGAACTGAACAAAAATATTTTAGCATGCTGCCTTACTGTACATAGAAAACTGGTGAACATCTTCAGATGCTAAGACTAGGCAGTGAAATGGGTTAACTCGCTTTGCTGATAATGTTTATGAATCACTCAGAAGTGTATGAGCTTCTTTTACCTGAAAGCAGAATTACAATCACTCTGGTAGCCTCTGGGCAATTCTAAAATGCAGTTCTAGTGAAAGGTGCAACAAGCAAGCAAGGAACAGATGCCATGTCCCCATTCTGAAGGGAGACGGAGCCTAGCTCCACACGTTTTACAACTGATATAGTCATCGTTATAGCTTAATGTTGAGTTTCCCTTACCACATATGGCAATCAGCGTTAATTAAGAATTTCTGAAACATTAACTGAATAAGTGTAGGATTAAAAAGCAGAACACTGTCGTTGTAACAGAAGTGCTACTTTACAACTTTTGCCCAGTTCTCACCTGTTGTCCGGCAAAAACCCATCATCTGATGAGTTTTAGTGAAAGCCTCTAGCAACTGTAACAGACCTTTCTCAACCCAGTTCTAGATACTAAGTATCAGAAACAAGTGCCCGTGAAATAGATGTGTTCACAGGAAAATGACAGTGTCTACTGGAGGTAAGTGTCAAGATTCCTCTTGTCAAAGGAATCGGCTCCCGTGTAATCAGCCTGGCCCTGCTCCCACCGCTCCTTCGTTCTTCTGAGGATACAGAAGGCTGTGCTGCAGCTGGGGTCTCCCCAAGGGACAGATGTGATATGGCTCCTGAGGCATCTTCCACATTTAGGTGTGAAAAGGTGTCTTTGACAAGGCCATATTGTTGAAGCAGGGGTAAAACACTGGTGGTAAAAATGTCCCACCACAGGTTGAGAAACTCTGGATGTATCATCGAAGGATCATGGGCATCACTTTTAACATTTTTTGTTTTGGGATCATAGGTATAATTCCATGGATTGATTCGTCCCAGGAAATGCACAACTTTGGCATTTGCACCAAATGCTTTAAACGCTGGGAGGTAGGAGTATATAGAAATGCTGCTTAGGTTATAAATAAATGGCAGGTGTTTTCTGATATCTGTTGTTGCCCAGCTGCTAAAAAACGTGTTCAGTAAACCCTGGTCCCCACCATCAAAACTACCTTGCTCAGAAGCAAGGTGCAACAGCTGACCGTATGTTTCAATTGAAGGTTGGTAAACAAAGACTCCAGAATTGAAGCAGTCCAGCCATCCAGGGTCTGGGGCTGCTGACAATTCCTCTCTCTCAAAAAGATCATCGATATTTGCTAGGACCAGAGTGTCTGCATCCATGAACACACATTTTGAATACTGTATAAGCGACCAGCAGTGGAGCTTTGTTAACGTGACGCCCAGCTCAGGCCTCTTCATTAAGGTCAGATGGGCAGAGTCCCCACTGTCCAGGACATCGACTAGGATAACTTCATCGAAGACAGTCTCTAACACTTTCCTCGTGGAGTCCGAGACCTGCGGTGTGGCAAGCACGGCCAGTCTCCTGGAGGTCCTGTGCTGCTTCAGTGACGAGCCCAGGACCAGCGCGCCTTTGGCGTAGGCGTCATTTGTGGTGAGCGTCACAAAGGCCTGGTCTGTCATGGTGCCGCGGGAGGCGTGCGCGGCCGCCGCAGCCGCAGGTTGGAGGCTCGCAGAAGCCGGGCGCCGGGAGGCAGCGCGGCCAGCGGGGGGGGCGCGGCAGGACCAGTTTCTGGTATCTTTTTAATAAGGAGAAATTGACCAGGTTTTCTTATAGATATTTTACACATTTTAATCACTTTATAGCTTTTTCCCAAATCTTCTGAAACATTTTCATGTTTTAAAAATTGAATCCAAAAGTATATCATTGTAATCTCTGTCTAGTGATGGCTGTAGAAGAACATTAATAATACTTTGCAAGATATTACAGAATTGTTGTTGGTTGTTGATTTAATAATGTCTTGGCTATTTTGCAATGTAGAAGAGGAATAATTCTGCGTTAATATGAAGGGCAAAAATTATGTGTCCTTATTATAGGAAATAGGAGAAACTTTGTAAATTACCTCAAAAGGGATAATTTAAGAGATTACTTGCAAAGGTGTGGGTTAGGCTTCAGAGGAACCGACAGCTTAAGATGGCTAGCTGAGTGAGGAAATAGCCCAGTCTCTCTTGCTTCCCACCTGCTCATGTTCTTCCAGGTCCTCCCTTGGGGGAACCTGTCAGGATATCAGAAGGATAGGGAGCAACTCATGCCTTCCTTGGAAATTCTGCTGCACAGAGCCAGGTGGCAAGGAGCAGAGAGTGGTTCTAGAGGGTCCAATAGAAAGTGGTACCACACGTATTGTATATATTCCCACAGAAATAGCATTGTTCGGTATCATTCGTGACTGTGTGATGTATGCTAGGCACAGTGCTAAGCTGCTTGTGCACATTGCCTGTTTAACCAGTACAGCCTCAACAGTCAGGCATCACCACCCCCATTTACTAGAAGAAAAATCTGATCTTCACAAGAACATGGCGAAGTGAGCAGGGTGGGTCTGGTGTCACCCCCACTGTGCAGGTGAGGAAACCCAGCCTGATAAAGGTAAATGACTGTCCAGAGGTCCAAATCTAGAACTTAAGTCCAGGTCTTCATGCTCCTTTATAGCATTCATACCAACCACATAGCTTTGGAGGGCTTCATTAATACCTTTAAAAATCATCATGCTTCTAATTAAAAAAATAGTTAGTGTATCTCAATTACGTTTATTATATTCCTTTTTGGTGAAGAATGCCTGATATCAGACTTTCACACAAGGCTTCCTTCTCAGAGCATTTTTCGGCTCAAGAAGAAAGCATTTATTACAAATCTATTGATTTTTTTTTTGATTAACAGTGACGGGTAAAGAGGAGAAAGCCATTATCTTCAGCATGATGCTATAGTCTGTATTGCCTGTTGTCTCTGTAGGGAATCTAACTGATTAAGGAGGAAATTGCAACCTGTCTTAGCTGCTTCTCTAATGCTATTTTGTTTTTCACTTTTACTTGTTTTTACAGTAATCTCTTAGTTATTTCAGGAGAGAGCATTTATTTTTTCTGTTAGCTCATTCAGGATTGGGACAGAGTAGTTTTAGAAATTATTACTCTGGGAGTATTTACTTTTTTGGACCATTCAGAACAAAATCATGATGCCAGTTCTCACCAACACAGGGTGTGAAGAGGAGGCGTCTGTGTCCTCAGATGCTGACATTGGGCCTCTGAACATCTTTCTTAATTATCTGTTTTCACCACCAGTATCGGCTGTGGATATTCCCTCCAAGACGTCCATTTTAAAATGGGCACCATGCAAGCAGGTTATCAGCTTGATAGAGGAACTTTTGTTATACTGTTCTATCTGCAAATCTTTAGGCGGATAGACAGTGAAATCTGAAAGTTTCCCTTGCTTTCCTATTCTAGGGAATGATTTTTAAAGAGCCAGCTCCCTTCTGGTTCCTTGGAATGTGTCATGAACTCAGAGGGTCCATAATAGTGAAAGTTTGCCATTGGCTCTTTCTTTCAAGATAGGAGACAGACCCTTCCATGCAAATTTATGCAGCTTAATGCACATTCATTTATCTAGTTTATTTTCTCAGGCTAGCCTGTAAAACCCAGTTTCACCTATAAGGTGGTGCTTGGTAGGCAGCTATAACCTGCCTCTTGTTGCCTTTTTCTTACCATTTGTTCCAACACAACCACTCTCTGCTACCTGAGATCCACAGTGGGGTGAACAAAAAAGGAATTTTCAGGGTCAAGGTGGTGAAGAGAATAATAAGTGAAACAGCAGCAGCTGCAAGGAAAGCAGTATTGCTTTGGCCACTGGCTAAAATATCTGCTGTATAGAATTCACTGCTCTATAGAATATGACTTGGGAATGTGTTCAGTTCTAACGTATCGGTGGCTGGCTGCCAAACAAGGGACTCTGCATTCCTGTGAAATACTAAGATGGAGGTTCTCCCAGGTCTAGGCAGAATCCTGCGAGTTTCTTAGGGGCAGGTATGGTACACAGGAGGTAGGATGAAGGTATTCCCTTCCTATCTTCTTTACACTAGGTAACTTTGCTAGGTATTTAAGATTTAGCCTTCTGGAATGTATCATATTATGTCATTTGTATGTGTATTTTTCTCCTTCATTGGATTTGAAGCAATCTGAGGTCAGGACTATGTCACTTATCTCTATACCCTCAGGGCTTAGCATAGTAAGTAAAAATATTGAGCATTCATGAAATATTTGAGACAGTATAGCTATATACTGTCTAGCTATTCCAGGTGGTAGGAATGTAGTTCTAGATATATAGTAGTTCTAGCTATTCCAAGTGGTAGGGATTCCTTTCTGCAGTAGCAGAATTTACAGTAGCTACCCAGACACATTTTAAAGTAACCTGTTGGTAAAGTTTTAATACTGGAAGGAGAGATGGATATATGTTCATACCACAAAAGTTAACTGATTCCAGGATGTCAAGAATTAAAGAGTTGTCAGTAGTGAAGACTTTCTGTCTAGTAGAAATTTCTAAAAGAATTTTCTTTCCATCTGGTTATCCCTTTCTTTTCCTTGAGCACGTCAGCCTGCTGACCTTTCCATTGCCACCTTCCTTACTTTAAACTATTATTTCTTTCATTCCTTAACTCCTAAGGAAAAAAGAAAAGTAATCCCAGCAAGGGCAATTCCTCCCTCTGGACGTTTTCTAAGGATTTTCACTAGAAATGATGAGAAACAGATAAAGAGTAGACTATAATATCCTCCTATCATGCTTTTCTTTTTCTCAAAAGAGAATTGGAGGGGAATAAGACACGTAGGTGATGGGTCTCAAGTAATATTTATCTAAACGTTGGAGGCCCCTCTGTTCATTAAATTGCCTGGAGTCTAATTAGAGCCTCCTCTACTAAGAAGAGTAAGGAATAGATAGAGGCTTTGCGAGAGTTGGGATGGAACAGGAGCTGGAGATTTGGCACATGAGGCCTGCCTGCCAGCTGGAAGAGAGGCTGCCAAGGAGATGGGGGAGAGGAGAAGCCTCAGGTGGTGCTTGGTAGGCAGCTATAACCTGCCTCTTGTTACCTTTTTCTTACCATTTGTTCCAACACAACCACTCCCTGGTACCCGAGATCCACAGTGGGGTGAACAAAAAAGGAATCTTCAGGGTCAAGGTGGTGAAGAAAACAATAAGTGAAACAGCAGCAGCTGCAAGGAAAGCAGTATTGCTTTGGCCACTGGCTAAGACAGCTATTCCCAAATGGCTATCTGAATGTGAGCCGATATAAGACAGTACTGCCCATTGCTATTAACAACAACAACAAAATAATTCTGTCCTAGAAAATAAAATGGTATACTTACATCTGTTCTGTTCCACAATTGTATCATGATTAACCATTCTAGAATGGTTGAGTCCTTGGTTTTGGTACCTTCAGATATAGGAAGGATATGCCAAAACTAATAGTATAGAGCAGCCCTTAGTGAAGGGGCATCTTCTCAGGAAAGGGCTTGGTTGTGAGGTTGAAAATACGCAGAGAAAAGCCATATGTTGCCACTGCATTCTTTTAAGCCCCAGCTAGATATAGCTATCCATGAAGTCACCCCAGTGACCAACGAAACTTATTTCGAATTTAATAATTCATTGAATTATTAAAAAGTATTTTTAAACATGATGTTTGAAAAATTCTAGGCTTTCCTTTTGGTTTGTTTGAGAGTCTTTACTGATTACACAGGTTTCCTCTATGTTTTGAATGGATGGTGGGCTTCAACTATTGTAATAAATTATCCAACCATGCAGACCTGTGCAACACAAATGCCTGTGCCCAACTTAGGCACCAGATGGCAACTGACAAATGATTTGATAGCTATGGTAAGAGGGTATTTAGAGAAAATGCATTCACAAGCAAAGCAGGCTGTAAATTTTGTGGTGCGTTTGAAGGCAGATTGAATAAGTCAGTCTGCAAATATTTATTGAGTGCCTACTGTGCAGAACCTTATAAGAGAGTTGCTGGTTTTATGTTGGGTTGCCTACATAGGGGGTTTAGAAGTGCTGCTAAGAAGATTAGAGAAATAATGATTTTCTAGGTTTACAAGGCTTCTCCACCCTTTGTTTTCTGTGTTACAAACTTAAAACAGGGATTAAGAACATTTTAGCCATCCAAGGCAGTCTCTTTCTTGGCCTCCTGAGTGGAACATGTGGCATGACCCAGGCCCCACTGGGACGCTCAAAGTCAGGGGCAGGATCTGATCAGGTGATATAAACAGATTTGGTTGGTGAACAACATGGCAAGCTTCGGGAGACTCTTAACCAGGAGAATGCTTCCATTGGGGTGAACAGTGTGCTGAAGGGACTGCATTTCTGGTCAGAAATATCCATGTTTTGAAGACATGTTCTGTAATAATTGAAGCACTGTTTGTGCAGAGGAAGGGAGATGGATGGGGTGGTAACTTCATTACTCACCTCTCCTGTGCATCAGTTTTCCTTCCTGCCCTCCTTAAACAGTTGTGGCCAGAGAGAAATTTCCTTTGCACAGTTAAGATCTTTGGACCATAAATTGATGCCCTACCCACTACACCCTCCCCTCTAGGTAACAAAAATCAAGGTCACTCAAAGTTTCATTGTTTTCACCACCTCATTGTACTAGAGGAAAAGTGAGGGGCAGTTCCCCTGCAAGGAAGGACACTATCAGTTGGCCATCCGTGAAATAAAATGTCTTGAAAAAGTTGATCCAGCCTTTTCAGCCACTAAAATATTAATATATTGGCAATTTAAGGAATACCCATAGGAGGCAGCTTTCTAATCTTTATTTTGAAATTAGATGACTGAATTATTGCTGAGGGAGACAAGCAGGGAGTGAGTAGAAAGGCAATTTGAGTGAATAAATTCACACTATTGAGTAAATTACTAAAAGCCCTTTATAAGCTCAGAAATATTTGCATTTTTAAAAGATTCCCTCTAAACCCAAATAAATCTGTAGTTGGCAGGTACCTTAGGCAGTGTAATACAGTGAAATAAAAACAAATCAAGTAATGCACAGAAAACAGTTTCAGAAGCAGAGGTATAATGAGCAGGCCAGCTCTGCCTTGGAGTCTGTACTCCCTAAATTGTTCCTGCTTTCCCACAGCCTTTTTATGCCCTCCACTTCTATTCTCTAAAAGCTTCAAGTGTATTTTCAGGTCATCATAAGTCAGGCTTGTATGCACCAGGGAGTGACAGTTGTTCATTATAAATGTGTCTGCATGTGGATTGGTTTGTCCATAAAATATCAGAAGTACAGGAATACTGGCAAACCAAAATTGAGAAAACAAGCTTAGATAATCATGTCAACCCTCAGAAAATATTCAGCCGCATTGCTCCCTTGGGCTGGATTGATACTGCCCATGAACTTCCTTAAAAAAAAAAAACACCAAAAACACAACCAGCTCCACCGTCCACTTTTATTAACTCCACAATCTCAGAGGAACCTTGGTACAGTCCCTTGAATCTCAGGTCTAAATTTGTTACACTCTGTGTAGTCCTATCTTACTGGATGTAATTTTCTATGGGTTTTTTTTCTACTTTCTAAGATAGGCAGGAGTATCTGTGACTATTCCACTTTGGTTCTGCCTACATTGTTTTAAGTTTCTGGACATTATTTCGGGAATAATGAAAATAATTTTTTTATTCCTGAAGTATACTTGCTCTAAGTGGCATTACACCTTTGCCTCTGAAACTGTTTTCTGTGCATTAATTGATTTATTTTTATTTCACTTTATTACACTGCCTCTAAGGTACTTGCCAACTACAGATTTAATTGGGTTTAGAGGGAATCTTTTAAAAACGCAAATATTTCTGAGCTTATTTTCTGAGGGCTTAACATGATTATGTGTATCTCAGTGTAGGGATGCTGAGGAACTCTTCATTGCCTAAGGTAGAGGTAATCAAAATGGAAGTGATTTTAGGTAGTTGAATGAGAGTGATGTCAGTTGTAATGGCAAGAAAAGAAAACAGGTCAGGAAATTTGGGATTGAAATGGGGGTTCAGTGGGGCCAGAGGAGGAGGAGACCAGGTAAAAGACCTGGGATGCAAACTTGAAAGCTCTAGGGCAGTGCTGCCCATAGAAATACAATGTGAGCCACATTTGTAATTTTAAATTTTCTAGGAGGCACATTAAAAAAAAAATAATAGAAGCACAGGTGAAATTAATTTTCATAATGTATTTCATCAAAACAAATATATCCAAAATGTTATTTCAGTATGTAACCAATAAATAAAAATCATGTATTATATATATATATAATATATATTTATTGTGTAAGTGCTTTTGTATTTTTAAGGTCATGCTCCCATTCACAGTATAAGAACTCCAGCTCCTATAATTTCTGCCAGCCACCTCTGGGAGTCTCAGGCCCCCCACCCATTTAGGATCTTGGGGAGGGGAGTTCATGTATGTCTGGGACTTGGGTTTGTTGGCTACATTGGTGACAGGCACTGCTTTTGTTTTATGATCCACTTTGGAATCTGTGATGTCACCTGTCACTGCCCATATTTCCAAGCAGTGAAGTGCCCCACAGGTACTGCTGCTATCCGAGTTTGAACGTCAGATATGTGCAGGGGTTGTTTGCTCTTGGGCTAAAGAGAGGGCTGCTCTGGAGCCCCTCAGGATGCCGACCAGGGAAAGCCACCATCCCAGAGCATCGTTCATAGTCAAGAACTTGCTCCCCATTGGCTGGGGAGGGGAGGCAGCAGGGGAGTAGGGCAGCACTGTCTTTCTGTCCAGGGCAACCCTGGCTCTGTTTTATTAGGACTTTAAGTACACGTCTTCAGTACCTTCGGTCCCTTACACTCTCCTAATGTGTTTAGTGTGAGGGCATGCACTGGTTCAGTAATTAGGTGTTTACCACAAATTGGGCTTTCAGTGGCTTCATTAAAGTGATGAATGACTCTTGGACTCAGAAAACAGAGATTGCAGATGATTTAAGGTGAAGACTACCCAGCTGAACCATCACTACCAACATGATCACACACTGACTCTTCTATACCCTGAGAAATATTAAAATAATAAGGCTGAGATTTTTAATGGTTCCTGTTTTTTACTACCCAAAAGGCTTTTCTATCCTTCATTTCTCTTGTGTCAGCAATAGCTGCATTTTCCCAGTGGTGTCCCCTTGGAATACACAGACACACCCAAGTACTCTTAAAATCAGTCATTTCACGAGGCTCTGGATTCTGCTAAAACAATTGTGTGTACAAGAAAAATTACTTCCCTGGGAAATAACTTAGGAAGACACAGAAACAGGTGAATTATCTGACAGCATATGCTGTGTAAGTCAGTGCACTCAGAGCCTTTCACAGATAGCCTGATCTGCAGTATGCCAGGCTATTCTAATACAGACACCTTATTAGAGAAGAAGGCTTCCACACATGCTGCCATTTGAGCTTCATAATAACTGTGTCTGTAAGCAGGGCGTTTGAAATTCCTCTTTTTGGATTGATACAGGATCTGAGGTCCAGAAATGTTGAATGACTAGACTAGGACCAAAGAGGTGCTGTTTAACAAGAAGAGCGTCTGGTGCTCCGGCCTCTCCACCCTCTCTGCTCCTCTGCAGCGCTGGGAGGAGCCACGTGACCTGGAAGCAGTGATGGCATCCACAGCAGTTTGGAGGTCTGCTCACATTCATTTTATAATTTTACAGTGCTCCTACCAGCTCTGCCAGCCAGATCCAGGAGTCTCGGGTTCTTTCTTCCCATATAGGAATCTGGGCGGGGAGTGGTTCACATATGTATAGGACTTGGGTTTATTGGCTACATTGATGACAGCCACTGGTTTTAATTACTTTATGATACAGTTTGGAATCTATGATGTCATCTATCACTGCCCATTTTGTTGAGCAGTGGAACCCTTCAAAAGTACTGATGTTGCCCAACGATTATACATTGACTCACTTCTTCTCTGGTCCAGGTGTAGACTGTTCTAGCATGCTGCTCTGAGCTCCTGTGGCCAAGGACATCCCGAGTGGGGAAATATAGCCTTTGCCCTGTGTAAGCTTTGTTGTACCATGGTGTAAGCTTTGCCCTCGACAGAGCTTTTAAAAAACTGCTCTGTTCACTTTTACTCACTTTTTATTGTATCACCTTCTCTAGGGCTTGACCAGAGAAGCATTTAGGTAACATGGCCCATGCTGTTCCCCCCGCAAGTGCTGTATTCCTCCAGTAGTGACCCATTGAATTTAAAAACAACTATCCTTCCTTTGGATGAATCACATTCTAAATACTCTTAGGTCCCTTGAGCCAACAGACTTGTAGAACTACCCAGCCCATTCTCTCCACAGGCCAGTCATGTCCAGGGTAGATATAGCTGTGCTTCTCAAAGCTGAGACTTCTCCATTCACAACTGCTGGAATAATTTTCCCCAAATTCTCTTTCCATTTTGAATCAAAGCCAGATTTTTCTGTCTGAATATAAAGGCTCTTTACCAACTGTCCATATGCTGCTGCTTTGTACATCCCTCCTCCACTGGATGTCAGAGAGGCTTGTGTATCAAATGAATGGCAGACTATGGGTGACAAATTAGAGACTGGCTTTTCTTTTTAATTAGTACTTACATATTTTTCTCTCAAGCTACATAGCTATTTTTATCATCAATATCTTTTTCAACTTCAAAAATCTCTACCTCATGAATCTACATGAATAAAGGTGTTGATAATGGATTATTAGAATCCTTTTTGTCAAAGAGGAAAACCAGATTAGCACAGCAGTCCGTTGCCTATTGAACAAACCCAGTTAAACATAAATCTGTTAAGCAAATTGAATTAAACAACACTGTTCAGGGTCTCATAACCTAACAAAGGCTATAGTAATTTAAATGAGATCATTTAGTAATTTAGATCTAAGACATACAGATATTTGTATAAATGCATAATTTTTAATAACATGAAAAATCCATCTAAACTTGTGTGAGCATTAGTGCAAGCAGTTTCGTTTGGTATAGACTTGAAGATTGAAGCATTAGAATTGCATATTTGGATAGTATATGGCCAGGTTAAAAAAAGAAATCATCACTTGTTTCCTCTTAATAGAAACTTCAAGAAGGAAATAAGATTTCCCACAATCTTATACTATGGGGAGGAAGAAGTTAAGGTTTGAGGATGCCAGTGAATTAAATACTTCTCTCCTCCCAATTTGAAACCATTGAGAAATATATACATGTGCTGGTTTGAAAGGATGTATGCCCCTTAGAAAAGCCATTTTTGGTCTAAATCCCATTTCGTAAAGGCAGAATAATCCCTATTCAATACTGTATGTTTGAAACTGTAATCAGATCATCTCCCTCAATGATGTGATTTAATCAAGAGTGGTTGTTAAGCTGGATTAGGTGACGACATGTTTCCACCCATTTGGGTGGGTCTTGATTCGTTTATTGGAGTCCTATAAAAGAGGAAACGTTTTGGAGAATGGGAGATTTGGAGAGAGCAGAGAATGCTGCAGCATTCTCTCACGAAACAGAGAGTCCACCAACCAGCGACCTTTGGAGATGAAGAAAGATAACGCCTCCCAGGGAGCTTCATGAAAGCAGAAGCCAGGAGAGAAAGCTATCAGATGATGCCTTGTTCACCATGTGTCCTTCCAGATGAGAGAGAAACTCTGACTGTGCTCACCATGTGGCCTTCTCACTTAAGATAGAAACCCTGAACTTCATCGGCCTTCTTGAACCAAGGTATCTCTCCCTGGATGCCTTTGATTGGACATTTCTATAGACTTGTTTTAACTGGAACATTTTCTCGGCCTTAGGACTGTGAACTAGCAACTCATTAAATTCCCCTTTTTAAAAGCCATCCCATTTCTGGTATATTGCATTCCGGCAGCTAGCAAACTAGAACAATACAAGAATCAGAAAAGAAAAAATAAAACCTTTATTGCTGACAGATTAAATTGAAGGCCATGTCTTGGTCCCCAAATCACCTTGCTGCTTCTGCCTTGCTCTCTTCCTGAATAGAACTCACTCAGGCAGGTCAGCTGGACATTTTCAGGCCTCCTCATAGAAAAGGCAGGGACTAGTTCCTGAAGGAGAGATATGTGAAGACTGAATCTCAGAGGGCTAATGACCCTTTCATCTTACTCACCATTCAAATATGGCAGGAGTCAGCAAAATTTTTCTATAAACAGACAGCAACTATTTTAAGCTTTTCAGGACATATGGTCTGTGTCACAGCTGCTCAACCCTGCATTTGTAGCCTGGGAGCAGCTGTAGACACTACGTAAATGAATGAGCATAGCTGGATTCCATAAAGTTTTACATATGGACTGGAAATGTTTTATTTCATATAAACTGTATGTGTCACAAACTGTTCTTCTCATTTTTTCCATTTAAAAATGTAAATACATGTGGTTGTACAAAAAATAAGCCGCTGGCTGGATTTGGCCATGGGCTGTCGCTTACCCACCTAGAGAAGTGATTCCTCCTCCCATGGGAGTGGAAAGTTGGATGAGAAAATGCTCCTTGGGGGCATTATACCTCGGGGGGAGTAAGTAAGAGGAGCCTGTCCTCTGGGGAAATATGAGGGGTGATAAATGTCTCTTATTATACATCCCGGAGAACACTGGCTATCTGGGAAGCACATAATACTCCAGGCAGAGCATACTTATTGTAATAGTGCAATGACAGAGAAGAAGATGGAATAGGAAAAACAGAGGATAAAGTGAATTAGAAAAACAGGAGAAAGGTTTGAAAATAAAACATAAAAAATGTATTAGGTCCTAAAAGGAATTGATTAGTATAGTCAAAATAATAAGGAGGAGGAATTGAATGGAATCTATACTTAAGTAGGAAACCTGGTGAGGAGACTGAAGCAAAAGTCTGGATAGAAGTTACTTAACCTTGACTGAAGCTAAGGTTAAAGGTAAAAAAGAAGATTGTGTGAAATATGTCTTTCTTTGCTCTGAGAATTCTCTTTCTTTCTGTCCAAGATGCTTTCATTCCTGAAAGCCCTTTATTATGTCTTTTTATAGTACTTACTACTCACCTATTTGTGGTAAATGCAAGACTGATTTTCATGGTAAAATTTTGCTCATTTTTTAGAGCATGTAGATATCCTTTCATTCAACAATCTGCTTTAGGCACTTAATTTTCTTTGATTGATCTTAGGCTTCAGTTTCAAATGGTTTGCTGTATATATAACCTTTATCATTCATATTTGTGAGTCAAATGACAATCACAGAGATTGATCTTAAGGGACATGCCACCTTCACCATCCTTTCCCCTAGAATATACTCTATAAAATCTGCTCGAATATATAGACTCATAACTCCACAACTGCCCACGTATGCTTCATTCTTTCAGGTCTTTCACTGAATTGCTTTCGCAGACTAACAGTCTAACAAGGGCCTCAGTATTTTCTTTAAAGGCCATTTTGAGAGTATTTCTGTATCTTTTGTGAAGTAAGGACTCCATTATATTATTTGTGCTAATGTATGAAGAGCTAAGTATTAAGTTAGTTTTAAACTTTAATGCTGCGAACAAGATCATCTGTCCTGATGAAGTTTCCTTTGAGAAACTGTGCTACAGAACTGTTCAATATCCATTTTGCTTTGACTCTCAGAAGCTCAAAGATAAATTCTATAGGTGATTCTAGAGAAGCACTCAATGTAGATTTTTTTTTTTTTTTACATTGGCAGGCACCAGGAATTGAACCCAGGTCCTCTGGCATCGCAGGCAAGCATTCCTGCCTGCTAAGCCACTGTGGCCCACCCCAATGTAGATTTTTTACTTCAACTTTCGCCTCCCTCAGTTTCTTATTTGACTTTGAGTCTTTTACTTTTAACTTGCTTTAGAAAGTTTATTACATAATGTGTTTTGTAACTAGACAAAAAAAACTTTTTTAGAAGTAAGTAGGTTATAAATCATAAATAATAAATGATTGGCTCTCATCACTTTGTCCAGGGGGAGCATCCTCTAATACACATTCCTGTTCCCTTGGCTACCATCTAATGCTACCTAAGGTTACAGTCATTTTTTTCCCAGATTTCTTACTCATTGATTTGCTCCTGGAGTGCTAGAGTCTGTTAAAGAAACAAATATATATTGGACTTCGGAAATACTTCAGTTTTTTAAAAGAAATTAATTTTGTAGATGGTAGTTTGAGATAATTAAAATGAAATAAAAAGTCACTTTAATTAGTTGGGTTTATTAGAATTCTTTTACTTAAAAGTGACAGAAGCAAACTTGGATTCATTTAGGCACAAAAACAGTATCTATTGACTAAAATAATTTGGAAGGCCAGGACTTACCTCTTTAGCTTTAGGCATGACTAAATCTAGGGGCTCAAATTGAGACTCACCCATCTCTCTGCTTTGCTAAAGCAAGCATTGACCCCCCTCTATTAGGCAGGATCCCCATGATGTAGCAAAGATGACTAGTAGTACCTCTGGGATTACACTGTCCTGGGACCTGTCTTTCCTAGTAGGAAGAAAATAATGGCTGTTTTTTCAGTAGCTCCAGCAGAAGTCCTGGTGAGAGCTTCTGTTGGCCTGGCCTTGGTCACATGATTGCCACGGACTAATCAGTGTGGCTGAAGAAATCACTACTTCATCAGCCTGTGGTGTGCCCACTCGTACAGTCAGGAGGTGGGATGGACCCCCCACTCGTACAGTCAGGAGGTGGGATGGACCCCCCACTCGTACAGTCAGGAGGTGGGATGGACCCCCCACTCGTACAGTCAGGGGGTGGGATGGACCCCCCACTCCTACAGTCAGGGGGTGGGATGGACCCCCCACTCGTACAGTCAGGGGGTGGGATGGACCCCCCACTCGTACAGTCAGGAGGTGGGATGGACCCCCCACTCGTACAGTCAGGGGGTGGGATGGACCCCACCCAAACCTCTTGGACTCAGAATGGGATAAGAGTTCCTAAAGAGATTTGGGGCTCATCAAACACAGTTAACTATGTTTCCCACTGTGTTTCCATCCCTTGACTTCCCAGCATCCGTAAAAACCTTTTCCATTCCCAAAATTTTAAAAATAGCTCTGCCTGATATAATGCAAACATCCCTCTAAGGTGAGAATTACCCCCTGCTCTCTCTCTGAAGGGAAACAGCTATTAAGTTCATCTCATTATTACCTTCAAGTTTAATTCCAGAATCTCTGGGTATTGACGTTTCTTTTGGTTAGAAGAGATACAGTTCTTTAAGGCTTTGCAGTCTCTGGCTAGGTGATCGGTTTAACACTACCAGTTCATAGGGATAGAAGGAAAACATTTTGGGGGCAATAAAGCTTGCATTTGGGAAGGAGAGAAGGGGAAACATTGAATATTGTTCTTAAGCTCATAACAATCATCCTTAACTGCTGGACAAGGAGAGCAATGACTCTCTGGCTTGGCACTGGGGAGAGTCCTTTGTCTGGGACTCTGGCTGACCCCTCTAGTGCTTTCTGGGAGAAACTCCCTTTTCCATTGCCCTGCATAGGTACATGACAGACGGGCATTGGGGAGGCTTTTGTTCTAACAGTTGTACCATTCCAGTTTCCCCAGTGCTGAAGATGTGGGGGCAGAGATCTGCCTTATGAGCTGAGCATTCTCAGGTTTTTTTGATAAGCCTTGTCATTTGTCTGGCAACACCCACTGACCCCCTGGCAGACCCGTTGGCTCTTGGTCTGCTTATTTCCTGCTCTCATTTAGTCTGATTCCAGCTCTCACTGGCTACCTCCACAAATGGCCTTTCTGCTCTGCCCCTCACTGTAGCCACTTTGACTTCAAACTGGGAAACAATGGGCTGAAATCTTACCATGGAACTGTATTATCCTAACTCAGAGGTAGTATTCCTGGGAATGGCTTTTTGTGTGTGTGTGTATGCTGTGTGGTGGGGTCATATTTCATTAATTTTCCACGTGAGCATCCCGTTATTGCAGCACCATTTGTTGAATTTTTGTTTGTTTGTTTGGGGAGAAATGTATGGATTGGGAATCAAACTTTGCTCTCCAACATGGCAGGCGAGAATTCTACTACTGAACTACCCTTGCACTTCCCTGGGGATGGCTTTTATAGAGGTGCAACAGTTCTAGTTGTTAGTCAGGGAAAGGTGGAGCAGAAAGTATTTGAAGTGGTCCCCCGGGACTCCTGTTTCTTTTCCTGTCATTTCCCATTTGTACTGACTAGTGTGGGGGCAGACATTTGTACATTTGCCACAGAGCACATGGTTTGTTATCTGCTGTTGGCCATCCTGGAATGCCAAATGCATGTAGAATGTTATCTTAGGAAAGTTTGAATCCCATTTTCTGTCTCCTTCCAGAACTGTCAAATTAGGTTGACAGCCATGCCTTTTTAATATGATCTTATTGAAGGTAGAAGAAATTCCGACATTGGTTTCCCAGTGCTCTAAAGCCCTAGCTTTAATATTTATACGATCTAAGTTACAAGATACTTTAGGTACCTCTTACCTGGTTGCTTTGCTTTTAAATAAGAGCTTTTGCACATTTCCTAGCCGTGGATAGGGGAATCCACTTTACCTAAAATATCACATTTTAAGATTTGTTATTCATAACACTGCCAAGTATCAAGTTCTGTATTAGTTAGGATTCATTTTCATACAAATGACAGAAATAGAGCTCATAAAAGTTTCAATAGAGGGAGTTTACTGTCTTCAGGAACCTTAAGGTCAGAGATGTAATTGTCTTCAAATATGTCAGTTTTAGAGGTTCCAAAACTGTCATCAGGACATAGTATTCCTCCTTGTCTCCACTACCTCTACTGAGCTGGCTACCTGCTAATTGTCTCCCCATTTTGTTGCAAAGATAACTCTAGGCTTACATCATTCTCAGAACTAGCAACAGAGCCAAAACTGTGGTGCAGAGATCCTGTGTTGGCCCATCTCGGCCCAGACCCATACCCCAGGGGGATGTGGTGCTCTGGTAAGGTCTGCACCAGCTGGCCTCCTCTGCGTCCAAGATGTACGATTAGCCCACTTAACCACTGGGCTGAGAATAAGCAGAGCCATGGTTTTGCTGAAGAGATGCTCAGTCAAATAGCCTTTCCCCTATATGCTGGTTATTTCACTTGAAAGAAGGAAAGGCAATACTAAACACAGTGCATTCCTACTTGCATTTCATTACACAATTATTGAGTAATGATTTTCAGTCATTTTGTTCTCAGAATCCCTTTAACTCTTAAAAAGTATTGAAGCCCAAAGAGCTATTGTTTATGTGGTTATAGCTATGTGTACATACTATACTAGAAATTAAAACAGAAAAACTTAAATTAGTAATAAAATCATTAAAAAAACCCCATTTCATGTTAACCTAATTGGCATATTATATGGAACATAACTATATTTTTCAAAACATTTTTCTTTTTGAAATTTACTGAGGTTTTAATTTTTTAATGACTGCTTTGCTACATTATTTAAAAATTTTTTGCAAATCTCTTTACTAACTTATTGAAGACAACTGGATATTCCCATCTCCCTCTGCTTCAATCTGCTGCTAAGTTGTTTTGTTGGAAACCTGAAGAAAATCCGGCTATATCCAATTATTTAATTGGAAAAAAGAAGAGTATTCTAATAAAGTTTTCAAATTGTTGTGGGTAATCTTTTCTTTTTTTTTTAATTTAGGTTTTGGACAAAATAAGATCGTACTAGAGCAAAATGTCAAAGGAACTTGCACTGACTTTCTCTTTGGGAGCTGATCACTTCTTGGCCTATTATTCAGAGCAACTCATTCAGCTTGCCTGAGCCTTGATGTTGTCATCTTTACCAGCGTCATAATATCTATCAAGATTATACAGTATCTGTCCTTTTGTGTCTGGCTTATTTCACTGAGAATTATGTCCTCAAGGTTCATCCAAGTTGTCATATGCTTCAGGACTTCATTTTACCTTATTGCTGCATAATATTCCATTGTGTGTTGTGCCAGTATAAAACACTGTGTACCCCAGAAAAGCCATGTTTTAATCATGATTCACTCTTGTGGAAGCAGCGGTTTCTTTTATTCCTAATTCAACTATGTAGGTTGGAATATTTTGATTAGATTAAATCCACAAAATGTGGCTCACACCCTGATTGTGTGTGTGATGTTTGATTAAGTGGAGATGTGACTCCACCCATTTCGGGTGCATCTTGATTAGTTTACTGGAATCCTTTAAAAGAGAAAACATTTGGAGAGATCCAGAAATGACATAAGCCTCAGAGCCAACAGAAACTTCACAGCAGAGCTGACACAGATGCAGACACATGGAGAACTGAGACACGTATGTTCAGAGATGCTTTGAGCCCAGCAGGTATTGCCATGAGGTGTTTGTTAAGCCAGCCAGAACCTGGAGAGAGCCAAGGGAAGCTAAGAGATGAAAGCCAGCCTTGGAGAAGTAAACTGAGGAACCCCCGGGAACAGAGACTGGAAGCAATGGAGCCCAGGAGCAAGGGACCAGCAGATGCCAGACATCTGACTACCCAGCTGACAGAGGGGTCCCTGACCCATTGGCCTTTCTTGAGTGAAGATAACCTCTTATTAGTGCCTTATTTAGAAGCTTTCACATCCTTAGCACTGGAAACTTGTAAGTTATTAGATTCCCTTTCATAAAGGCTGTTCCGTTTCTGGCATAGTGCATTCAGGTAGCCTTCAAATTATCACATGTGTTTATACCACATTTTATCTAACTACTCATCTGTTGATGGGCACTTGGATTGTTTCCATGTTTTAGCAATTATGCATAGTGCCACTATGAACATCAGTGTACAAATGTCTGTTTGTGTTGCTTCTTTCAGATCTTCTGGGTATATGCCAACTAGTGGTATTGCTGGATCATATGGCAACTCAATGTTTAGTTTTTTTGAGAAACTGCCAAACTGTCTTCTGTAGTGGCTGTACTATTATACAGTCCCACCAGCAGTGAATAAGTGTTCCAGTTTTTCCACATCCTCTCCAACATTTGTAGTTTCTTGTTTGCTTAATGGCAGCCGTTCTTACAGGTATGAGGTGATATTTCATTATAGTTTTAATTTGCATTTCTCTTATAACGAAAGGTGAGCAGCTATTCATGTGCTTTTTAGCCATGTGTATTTGCTCTTCAGAAAATGTCTTCTCATATCTTTTGCCCATTTTATAATTGGGTTGTTTATTGTTTTGTTGTTGAATTGTATAATTTCTTTATGCACAGGATATCAAACCTAGATCTGATGTATGGTTTCCCAAATATTTTTTTCCATTGAGTTGGTTGCCTCTTCACCTTTTTGATAAAATCCTTTGAGGCACAGAAGCTTTTGATTCTGAGGAACTCCTGTTTATCTATTTTTTATTTTGTTGTTTGTGCTTTGGGTGTCAAGTTCAAGAAACTACTTCCTATTACTAGGTCTTAAAGATGTTTCCTTATGTTTTCTTCCAGGAGTTTTATAGTATTAGCTTTTATATTTAGGTCTTTAATACATTTTTATTTCATTTTTTTATAAGGTGTAAGATATAGCTCCTCTTTTATTCTTTTGACCATTGATATCCAGTTTTCCCTAGCCCATTTATTGAAAAGACTGTTCTGTCCCAATTTAGAAGATTTGGAAAGATCAATTGACTGTAAACTTGATGGTCAATCTCCACACTCTTGATCTGGTTCCATTGATCAGTACTTTTATATTTGTGCCAATACCATGCTATTTTGATGACTGTGGTTTTGTAATCAGCTTTAAAATCAAAAAGTGTTCATCCTCCCAGTTCGTTCTTCTTTTTTAGGGTATCTTTAGCTAATTGAGGTTTCTTTCCTTACAAATGAATTTGACAACTAGCTTTTCCAAGTCTTCAAAATAGGTTTTTGGAATTTTGATTGGTATTGCATTGAATCTATAAATCAATTTAGGTGAGATTGACATCTTAACAACATTCAGCTTTCCTATCCATGAGCACAGAATATCTTTCCATCTGTTTAAATCTTCTTTAATTTCTTTTAAACAATATTTTATAGCTGTCTGTGTACAGGTCCTTTACTTACCTGATTGAGTTTATTCACAAATACTTAGTACTATCAGGGATATTTTGAATGGATTTTTTCCTTCATCGTCTCCATATTTAAGCCATTGTTTGTATATAGAAACAGTTCTGATTCCTGTACATTTATCTTGTGTCCTGCCACTATACTCAATTTGTTTATTAACTTGAGTAGCTTTGTCGTGGATTTCTCAGGATTTTCCAAGTATAGGATCCTGTAATCTGCAAATAATGAAAGTTTTCCTTCTTTCTTACCTATATGGATGCCTAATTCCTTCCTTCCTTCCTTCCATCCTTCCTTTCTTTCCTCTCTCTTCTTTCCTTCCTTCCTTTCCTTCCTTCTTTTCCTTCCTTCCTTCCTCTCCCATCTCTTCTTTCCTTCCTTCCTTCCTTCCTTTCTCTCCCCCCTCTTCCTTCCTTCCTACCTTCCATCCTTCCCTCTTTCCTTTCTTCCTTCCTTCCTTTCCGTGCTTCCACCTAATTGCTGTAACTAGGACTTCTAGTACAGTGTTGAATAATAGTGGTGACAGTGGGCTTCCTTGTCTCGTTTCCGATATTAAGATGAATGGTTTCACCTCTCTCCATTGAGGATAATGCTTGCCATGGGCTTTTCATATATGAAGTTTATGATGTTGAGAAAGTTTCCTTTTGTAGGCAGGAACGATGCTGATTTTTGTCAGATGCTTTTTCAGCATCAATTGATAAGATCATAAGCTTTTTCCCATTGAATTTATTAATATGATGTATTACATTATTTGCTTTTCTTATGTTGAACCACCCTTGCGTTGGTGGTGTAAATTCCACTTGGTCATGATGTATAATTCTTTTAATGAATCGTTGGATTCGATTTGCTAGAATTTTATTGAGAATTTTTGCATCTATGTTCATTAGGAAAATTGGTCTGTGCTTTTCCTTTCTTGTAATGTCTCTGTCTGGTTTTGGTATTAAAAAGAGGTTGAGCAGAACTGATGTTATTTCTTTTTGGGATGTTTGATAAAATTTCCCTGTGAAGCCTTACAACCTTGGACTTTTCTTCGTAGGAAGATTTTTAATAAGTAATTGAATCTCTTCACTTGAATTGGTTTGTTAAGATCTTCTATTCCTTCTTGTGACAGTATTGGTAATTCATATGTTTCTAGAAATTTGTCCATTTCATCAGAGTTGTCTAGTTTGTTGGCATATGGTTGTTCATAATATCTTCCTCTTATGTTTTAATTTCTTCAGGATCCATAGAAACTACTCCCTTCTCATTTCTAATTTTGTTTATTTGTACCCTCCCTTTTTTATTCTTAGTCAATCTAGCTAGGGGTCCATTAATTTAATTTATTTTCTCAAAAAGAACCAACTTTTAGTTTTGTTTATTGTCATGGTCCAGTTCATGTGTCAACTTGGCCAAGTGGTGGTACCTTTTGTCTGGTTGGGTAAGTGCTAGCTTGTCTGTTGCAATGAGGACATTTCATAGAATTAAATCATGAGCATGTCAGCTGCATCCACAGCTGATTCCATTTGTAATCAGCCAAAGGGCAGTGTCTTCTGCAATGAGTGATGCTCCGTCTAATCACTGAAAGCCTTTTAAGGAGGATTCAGAAGAGACAGGCTCTCTTCCTGCTTCGGTTGGTGAGCCTCTCCTGTGGAGTTCATCCAGACCCTCCATCAGAATCATCAGCTTCACAGCCTGCCCTGCAAATTTTGGACTCCGTGTTCCCACGGTCACGTGAGACACTTTTATAAATTATATGTTTGCAAGTGTTTCCTGTTGATTCTGTTTCTCTAGAGAACCCTAACTAATACATTTATTCTTTCTGATATTTTTTTATTCTCTTGTTCATTTATTCCTGCCTTAATCTTTGCTATTTTTCTTCTCCTATTTACTTTGGGGTTAGTTTGCTGTTCTTTCTCCAGTTCCATCAGTTGAGCAATTAGGTCTTCTAGTTTTGCTCATTCTTCTTTTTTATATAAGCATTTAGGGTGATAAATTGCCCTTCCAACACTGCCTTTACCACATCCCACAGGTTCTGATGTGTTGTATTTTCATTTTCATTTGTCTCCAGATATTTAGCAATTTCTCTAACAATTTCTTTTTTGACCCACTCATTGTTTAAAAGCGGGTTGTTTAATCTACATATATTTGTAAAAGTTCTTGTTCTTTGGTGACTGTTAATTTCCAGCTTAATTCTGTTGTGGTCAGAGAAAGTGTTTTGAATAATTACAGTCTTATTAAATTTATATTAATTTCTGTCCCAGAATATGATCTATCTTGGAGAATGTTCCGTGAGCATTAGAGAAGAATGTATATCCTGGTATTTAGGGTGGTCGATCTATACATATCAGATAGGTCTCATTCATTTACCATATCACTGAAATTCTCTCTTTCCTTATTGATCCTCTGTCTTGCTTTTGTAGTGATAGAGGGGAGTGGTGTATTGACATCTCCCACAATTAGTGTTGAAATGTCAGTTGCTCCCTTGAATTTAGCCAATATTTGCCTCATGTACTTTGGAACTCCTTGATTAGGAGCATAAACATTTATGTTGTTTCTTTTTGGTAAATTGTTCCTTTTATTAATATATACTGTCCTTCCTTGTATCTTATGACATCTTTACATTTAAAGTCAATTTTATCTGATATTAATATAGCTACTCCTGCTTTCTTTTGGTTAGAGCTTGCGTAAAACACCTTTTTCCATTCTTTCACTCTCATTCTATTTATGCACTTAGGTCTACCATGAATTTCTCATAAGCAGCATATAGATGGATCATATTCTTTAATCCATTCTCAGTAAACTTCTTTTATACTGCACCAGTACTTTATTCTAGACATAGAATCTGAAACTGTATCTATGAGCTTTCCATACTCTGCTATATTAAATTCCAGTGGTCAAACCCTAAAGAAAACCCAAGACTTTTCCTGAGACTCTATAAAAAACGTTTCACTCAGTAAGTTTATTTTTCAGAAACCTAAATTCTTCGGATGTTTCCTAGGCCAGATAAGCCCTGAAATCCAGAGGTACCAGTCTCTCTAAAAGCATCAACCAGTTGCCATCTCCCACCCCATAATGTCAACACCCCTTTCCAATATGAAGAAGTTAGAATGGCCATTGCCCAAATATCCCTAAAGTTTGGGAAAAGGATCAAAGGAGAGGGAGGAGTTGTAACAGAGAAGATAGGATTTAACAAATGAGTATAGCTAGTGAATCATTATATTGATATTTGTTTTTTGTCTCCAGTATATTAGAGCAGCTAGAAGGAAATTCCTGAAATTGTGGAACTATAACCCATATTCTAAAATTTGTTCTATAACTACTTGTTAAAATGTACTTTGAAGTTTATTGTTTTTTTGTATATATGTTATATTTCACAATAAAAATGTTTAAAAATATACTGGTCAATATTATACTTTGATTGTATTATTTATATTTTGTAACATCACACATGCATTGGTTATTTGGAAAATGTTGAGTCACTGAATTATGTAATTCTTTGAAATGTTGACTCGTTTCATTATACAATATAAAAAAATAACACTGATTCATATTACTATCATTCTTCTCAGAAAAGTCTTTATATATTGGAAACCTGTCAGGCTCACAGTGGTGGATTCAAGTTTTCCAAAGTTCAAATTTGCTCCTCAAAGTTCGAATTTTATTGTTGGCAGTAAATACCATCAGTTCTTTTCCTTCAGTGACAAGCACACTGTTCATTTTTGAGTAATGTCTGCCAAATACCCAGCTCTGAAATACCATATACCGTAATACCAAATACCATAGCTTGTCTGTCAGTTGCTCTTTCAAATAAGCATGGGCAGTTCAGCTTTGAAACTCAAACAATTGCACATGCTTTTCCTTGAGCCAGCCATCATACTTTCCTATGCAATGAAGTGCTTTATGTCTGCTTCCTATATTGTCAGAATATTGAAAATATGTGTACTCAAGGATTGAGATTGAATAAAATCAATAATGTCTGCCGTTTCATCTGGGATATTCTTCAGTGAAATTTGCACTTTGTTCTTCTATAAATGTGTGGCAGGGAAAAATCCATTTATACCAGTACAGTTTGGGGCCACTACTGCCTTGATTTTTGCCCTGATATCAGCAGCTTTACCCATCATTGTTTTTACACCATAGGACAAATATCAACACAGTGAAAAAAGTAAGTGACATCTTAGTATGATTAAGAAAATAATTAGGACCTCATAGAATCCCCTGAAAGACTCTCAGAGACCCCAGTGACCTGCAGACCACACTTTAAGAACAACTGCTATAGCTCGTAAGAATTGAAATAATGATATTTTATTGGGACCACCATTAAAAGGACCCAACAGGAGTAGAAAGAAAGTGAGCATGAGCTGCTCTTCCGGCTTCTCTCCTGATTTTTATCTGCCAGTTTTGTCACTGTGACACTATATGTCAACTAGACTTTGAACCGCTCTATGCGAAATTTCCTGAGAGTTGGAGGGAAAAGATCTTTTAAAAGAAGAAATCTTAAGTCAGGAATCTGATCCTTGGCAAACTTGTTTGTCAGATGAATTGAAAAATTGTCTTGCTCTCTTTTTTTCACATGGGCAGGCACCAGGAATCGAGCCCAGGTCCTCTGGCATGGCAGGCGAGTGTTCTTGCCTGCTGAGCCACCGTGGCCCGCTGTTGCTCTCTTTTTAAATGCTTTGTTGTTGAAAAAATTTTAAGGGGTAATATTACATTTTGGTGTTTTTTTTTATACCTATGCAAAACTGTAAATAGTTTTCCTGGTATATAATTAATTTTGAGTTATTTGTATATGAAATTTCATTTTTGTGAAATGTTTATTTCCTTTAAAATTTTTGAGGATTAATTTTGCATGAATTATTAATTGCTTGTTTAATTATACATTACCTTAGTTTTGTTTTTTTTCATGAACAGGGAATCTTGGGCTTGGATTCTAGCAATTCCATTTACCAACTAATTAATCTTAGATTTTTAACCTCCTTAAGCATCAGTTTCCTCATTAGTAAAAAAAGGAAGATGAAAACCTGGTTCTGAGTGTTATGATAAAGATTAGACAACATAATAAATGTGAAAATGGTCTGCCTGCCACACAGAGGGTATGATAAATATTTATTTTCTTTCTTCCATCCATTTACCGTTGCCGAGTGTTGATGTAGTGATTGTAGAGTCTCGCGGTTAGAAGTGGGTGCTGGTCTTCGTCCGTCCAGTTCTGACGAAGCGGTCTGCAGTCCACATGGCTTGTGTTTCGGGAGAAGAGGGGATTTGTGGACTGAGGCAGCATCTTCCTGATGTAATTTATTATTTTATGAGAAACCAGGGAAAATTTGGAAGGGAATTCGGGCAGATAGATGTGGGAAGCGTGATATAGATGGGTTTTCTTTTTTCCAGGTTTATTTTTACCCCAAACACCACAAACATTTTCCAGTGGTTACTGTATTTCCTTTCAGAACAAACAACCTCCAATAAAACATGCATATTAAAGCATTAATTGATAATCCTTAAAATAAGTTTAATTCCTTGTACAAATATAAAATCAAAGGAAGGAGATCATGCAGAGGAAGGGTAAGAGTTGTGGTTAGAATTCTCTGTCTCCTGAGCAGTGCTGCCCTTGCGATGGGAACCCTGCTGTGGTTGGTTCATCTTCATTAATACTTGGCGGCCCTGGATTCTTGGCCCCTTTTGCTGCTAAGCACATAAACAACATGTTGGAAGCAGTCCTCACAGTTTTAAGGCAGAGAGGATTTCATCAAGCACTAAATCAATTGTATCTCAAGAAATAATGAGCCAAAGAGCATGCAGGATGGATTTATTTAGCAGCAAGCAAAATTTTTTATTGTGTATCTATAAAACATTCTGTTAAGGTGCTGTTTAGGCTGGTGATAAAATAAGGAACAGAGTGAAATGGTATGAGGTGGATTCCAGAAGGCTTAGAGAAATTTTCATATATATAACTACAGAGAGCCATGGAAAAGGATGATCTGTCTCATTTCTCTCTTTCTGGGGCTCTTCTAATTCTTAGCTTTATTTTGACTCTTTTAAAAAATGCATATTTAATTGTAAAAGTTAAATGATATAAATTAGAATAGACTGATCATTTCATCTGAAAAGATTGCTGGTCTGGAATTCAGGAGACCTGGATTCTAGTCCTTGCTCTGAAAATTTGTGAACAAATTCAGATGATTTAACTTCTCATAGCCTTACTCCCTCATCCCTAAAATAAGATATTGGAATGAATAATTTCTGTTGTTTATGCATGTTCTAGAATTCGAACTGCAATGTATTAAAAGTAGTTTATTTGTGATAAGGAGAACTTGAGGCTATTGCAAAGTCCATCTCAATTAATTAGTATTTCTGAACCATTGCATATAAAAAAATGAAGGAGACACAATGAATGTCTTCTTCACACTTTAATATTATAACTTTTTAGACAAAGCTATAACTGTTCTTTATTCTTGATTCCTCATTGTCTTTCTTTGTAAATTTGAGCACTTTTTATTTAATATAAGAGTTGATTGCATCTTACCTTGTAAGGATGTTATTTGAAATTGTCATTTTGTGAACCTTACTTGGATCTTTTAAAAAAAATAGCATTTAGACACATTCAAGCTTACTGGTTTTCTTTTTTTTTTTTTATCATGGGCAGGCTCTGGAAATTGAACCCGGGTCTCCAGTATGACAGGTGAGAACTCTGCCTGCTGAGCCACTGTGGCCTGCCCGGTGGTTTTCTTTTATACCTAAAGCCAATCTTATCATTTTCTCATTAAAATGATAGAGGTCTTATTACTTGATCTTGTGACTACCACAAAAATGTTAATGTTTAATAATGATGGTTTCATTATGTAAAGTTATTAGAGAAATTTGAATTTTGTCATAATTAATTCCCACCCCTACCATCTCAATTATAATCCTTTCATCAACATTTGAAATAATGCTTCACCCCAGAGTACAGACTTGGTACAGAGCATTCCTAATTCCTATAACAATTGGTCAGTTGTCCTGTCCTTGTAAATATTTTGAGTTGGCTTAAGGTAAATGTGTAATTTTTCTCTGTTTGCAAAGGACTACATGCTTTAAAAACTTCAGTTCAGATTTGTGAAAGTATCAGTGGCATAGTAGTTGGTTTTACGTAAATTAGACTGCTGTTACCACCACTCTTTTTTATTGCTAGATATTTTAATGTCTTATCTTGTACTAATAAAAACTGTCACTGATACGCAAAGTGGAAAGACTCATCATTTAATATTACAGAGCCTTGCATGTCTGTATTTATCACCTCTCATGGTACTGAAGTAATACATTATAGCCACTAAAATAACAACCTGTCATCCCAAGTCTGTTAATCATTTCAGAGATTCCAGGGTTTTACTCTGCAAGAAACCGTCACACATTTAAGCCCATCTTCTCCACAATGATGATGATTTACAACAGTACTTGGAATACTAGGTGCATGGGAGATGCTGATGTCATCGACCTTAGCTCTATCTAGAGGGGGAAAGGCTGACAGTGACCTTTAAAGCAGCTAATACATAAAATAAATAAAACAAATTTAGCCACCGAATAAACTTAAAAGATTCTCATAGTGAAAAGACAAGATAAATAAGTAGATCAATGTAGTGATAAATGGGAGGAGTGACTTAGTGCCTTAGCTGTGATTTAGCAATCCAAACTACTATTCTCACTTGTTTACTAAATGTTCTTATGATTTTGGAGAGATGGAGATTGCCCAAGGCAAGAGACAGTGAAGCCCAAGCTCACACTGGAGTTGAGGGTGGACTGCCCTTTTTACATGATGGTAACTTCAATTCTGTTCACTGGTGGTGGGAAAGAAGTTTCAGGCTGAGAAACTCGCAGGCAGTCCTGAAGACGGTCCTGAATAACTGTCATTATTCAGAGACCAAACTGCTTATTTAGTCCTCATGAGAAGGAGGTAGACTGTGTGTTTTTGGTTACGTCTGGGTGTCCACCATGTAACATCAGTAGCATACATTTGAACATGAAGGAGCACATTAGCACAATTTTTTCAGGAGAATAATTAGGTAAATGATTTGGGAAAATTGAAGGTCTCAGGAAACAGTGGATCTCATTCCAATTAAGCTAAGCATGTTTTTTATTCTCAAAATTTGTAAGGATAGCCTAGGTCCATTTTTCTTGCCATGAAAGAATAACCACAAAGGAAGTCTGGTGTGAAAATAAACCAAAACAGACTTCTTTTAAGAAACATCTGTTTCTTATATATTTTTGGGATTAGTCAAGAAAAACATTGGGATTAGTCAAGAAAAACGTATCATAGGATAACAGCAACAAAAAAGAGAAAAGCTTATCACATATACAAAATCCATCCTAAAATAGAAATACATAAAGATTTTTAAAAATCACTCTGAGTTTGAAATTTGCCATTTGATATTTGAGATGAAATGGCTCGTGTTTCTTCTTTCTATAGAAATAGAAATGAGCATATAGAAATGATACATCATCACCATATTGAAACGCGCTCTCTGTGTGTATCACAGTTCTGGGTAGTGTCCACAGAAAGTTAACAAACATGGAGCCGTGTGTGTGCTTTACACTTGAAATTGCACTCTGCGTGCCTATACGTATGGGGATTCACACAAAGAAGTTAATATTACATGAGTGTGTGACTTGGATGACTACTTAGAGAGTACAATAATATCATGTGCAATAAGGGAAATTGCATAAGAGGGTAGGATGATGAGTGAAAGAGAGACTTATGATTTGTTTACTGAGAATGAGAGCTTCTACTATGAACATATTGTAGGCACTGAACAATTATTCTAAATTATTTAAATAATTATAAAAAAATGTATTATATCAGATGAAAGTGTATTCATATGCTATTGTAATTTTTTATTTTATAACTTGCTTCAAAATTATGTATTCTTTTTTATGCTAATATACTGCCAAAAGATTTTTAAATTAAAAATACAGAGACGGCTGAATGTTTTTTTCGTGTTTAATTCACTTATTTTTTCAGAACAGTTGTAGGTTTACAGAAAATCATGCAGAAAGTACAGAGTTGCCATATACCACTCCCCACCCCCTGCCAGTTTTCCCTATTATTAACATTTTGCATTAGTATGGTACTTTTGTTAGAATTGGAGAAATAATAGTGTTATAATTATGCTATTAAATATATTCCATACTTTACATTTGGGGTCATTCTTTGCATTGTACAGTTCTGTGGATTTTTTAAAAATTTTTATTTCATTATTTTTTTTCTAATATATTTTATTTATTAAACATACCAACATACAAACACAAGCGTTCTTACCATATGATCATTCCATTCTACATATATAATCAGTAATTCACAATATCATCACATAGTTGTATATTCATCATCATGATCATTTCTTGGAACATTTGCATCAGTTCAGAAAAAGAAAAATATGTTTTTTTGTCTGAAACAAACAAAAAACCAATATTAAATATAAAGGTAAAGTTAGCCTAAGATGAGAATTAATTTAAGTCATTCATTATAGGAGAAGTGTAGAAGACAGAGAACAATGGAAAACAATTTAAAGACTGTGCATAGCTATTCTCCTTCATGCCAGCTTTATTTAAGGGTAATATATCCATGTCAAGCATTTCTATCCTGTTTAGGAGATGGGAAAACTGAAACACAAATATTTACTCGAGACCAATAAGAAAGTAAGTAATCCACATAATGAAAGTGCCCAAGCTTTTCAGTTCTTTAACTTGAGGTCATGCTGCCCCTTTGTAAATTTTTGTCATTTTTTCTGGAGAGTTCTCAAGTGGTACTCCATATGAGGGTCTCTTATTTGTCATCACTTTCTTAACAGTTCTCCAATGTAAAAGACAAGTTCTTCCAAATTTCCCAAGTTTTAAGTGATATCAAGGGCAATCTGATGTGATAGAGTTCTGATATTTTTTGAGTGGCAGGTACAGTCACAAGAGTGGATGACACTGAGAAATAAATCAACTTCTGAATTTATACACACATGTACAGTCTCTGAACAATTTTTATGGTCTGCGTGGAGCTGAGCTAGAAGTATCTGGCATCTCTACACATGAAAGCCAAGCTCCCAGCGAGGCCCAGAGCTAATGGAAACGTAGGCAGGAAACGTAGAGTCCCTGAGTCATGCCATGGAAATGCAATGTGAGTTTTAATAACATTTCAGCTGTTGATTTTGGAAAATTTGTCATGGGAATCCTAGGCAGAGCCCTTACCCTTCTGAGGTACATTTGTTTTTGTTTCCTACTGTGTGTAAATGGTTTGAGCAAACTATTGCCATCACTTTTGGTATGGCAGCAGAGGATCTGTTGACGTCAGGACCTCTATGAAATGTGTGCAGGAGCTATCTGTTTAACGATTGCACTGCATGCCCAACTGGTCACCCTCAATTATAGGAAAAAAAACCAAGATTTCTATTTCCAATCACAAAGCTATTTTCCCCAAGTTTCCATCTGTGTGTACTGGAATTACAACTCTGTCGGTCCTACTGGCCAGTGTTCTGTCTTGAGCCCTCTTCTTGCTGGCGGTAGACAGTGCCCCAGTGTAATGTGTCAAACACGAACTATGAAAGCTACTGCAAAAAGGTCGGGGAAGCACAGCAGGAAGGCTTTAAACTGTAAGGGGTTTGCGTGGAAGTCCTTTTTACTGCATCACAATTGCCTCCCCCGGGGCTGCTACTGCTTCACTTCCTCATGACCTGGGCTCCTGATTCACCTTCCTAATCCAGTCCCAGTGCTGGCATCCAAGGCCAAGTGTTAGTTTATTCACTCAATTCAACAAATAAAGGCATCTAAATTGCCCGGTTCTATTCTGGGTGTGGGAGTGCAACTGTTAAAAAACAAAATAACACCCCCCCCCACTCCCCACCCACCATCCACCCCCTGCTTAAACTCTGCAGTTTGTGGAAATTATACTAGTGGGATTAACCACAATAAAAATAGATAAAATGTGTTACATGCTTAATGGTAACAGGTTCGTTGGGGAAAAAAATTAAGCCAGAGCCCTTACCCTTCTGAGGTGCATTTGTTTTTGTTTCCTACTGTGTGTAAATGGTTTGAGCAAACTATTGCCATCACTTTTGGTATGGCAGCAGAGGATCTGTTGACGTCAGATCCTTAGTTTCTGAGCTACTGTAACAAAGGCACCATGCCGGGGGTGGGGTGGGGGGGGGCCTTCCACAATGGGAATGCCTTGGCTCACAGTTTCAGAGGCCGGAAGGCTTGCTTCTGGCCAGCCAACAGTGCTTGGGTTATCGGGTTCTCCACCACAGGGCGCTGTTCTGTTCTTTTCTGGGCGGTGTTGACTTAGAGCTTCTGGCTCCTCCCCTTGGCTTTCTCGTATATAAATCCTCCGTAGCAGGGTTAAGACCCATCTAACTACAAGTAACATCTTCTAAAATCCTATTTACAGTGGGCTCATACCCACAGAATTGGAATTGATTAAGAACAAATTTTTTTTCTTTTGTTTTCCCCCTTGGGTATATAATTTAAGCCATCATAGAAACAAGGTGAGTAGAGAATTGGTGGGGTTTGGGGATTTACAGTTCTAAATGGATGCCCAGTGAATGTCTTGCTAAATTGACATTTGAGACCAGAAGGGATGGAGCTGTCTGCTCTGCTTCTACACTAAAAGTTAGAGTTCCAGAAAGGATTGTGGCTCTTTCATTACCAGTTCTTAAGTGTCCTTTGAGATGAGCAGCTAACCTTGGATATTCTGGTGTCTTGATTAATACAGCTTCCCAAAGTATTTCTGTCTTTTTGTGTTTATCATTTATTCACTCTGCTGGGGACCTCACACCAAGTCCTTTGGGGTCTCCTTGGGGGGGCCGTGAGTGTGACCAAATGCTGTGTCTCTTAGAGCCCTCTTCCTTAAAGCTTCACCCTTTGACTTCGAACATAGCCAAAGACTACCAGGTTCTGTGAGCAAAAATTGTGAGTTTTGGGATGGGCTGAGGGGTTAGAGGTTGAGTAAATCCTAGATTTGGATTTTCTTGATGTTAACTTTTAATACATTTTACTGGTCAATGTGATATCAATGCTGTGTTCAGTCTGGGACTTTGGGAGGGTGTTTTAGTTTGCTAATGCTGCTGGAAATACAATATACCAGAAATGGATTGGCTTTTATAAAGGAAATTTATTAAGTTACAAGTTTACAGTTCTAAGGCCATACAAATGTGCAGCTTAAGGCATCCAGAAAAAGATATTTTGACTCAAGAGAGACCCATTTGGGAAGGCATGTGGCTGGCATCTGCTGGTCCTTTGGCTTCTGGTTTCAAACAGCTTCCCGGGGGCATTTTCTTTCTGCATCTCGAAATGTTTCTCTGTGTGTCAGCTCTGAAGTTTTTTCCAAAATGGTTCCCTCTTAAAGGACTCCAGTAAGCAACCCCACCTCGAATGGGTGCAGACACATCTCCACAGAAACTGTGTAATAAAAAGATCCCACTCACATTGGGCAGGTTCCATCTCCATGGGAACAGCTTAATGAAAAAGATCCCACCCAACAATATTGAATAAGGATTAAAGAATGGCTTTTCTGGGGTACACTACAGTTTCAAACCAGCACAAAGGGATTGTTGTATGCTTGATTTCAGAGTTGGCCCCACAGGGAGGTTCTGCTCACATTGATGGACTCTGTGTCCTGGAGGCCAGGTGGCCGTGAAGTTGTCGCCTGTTGTCCACGCCAGGTGCTGATTCCTTCTGGGAGACCTACCTGCTTGTATGTACCTTTTTCCTCCCAGGATCATGCAACCTTGTTCAACAGTAGTGACTCGTATGAGAGCACCCCAGCCCATGTGCTGAGAGGTGCCTGGTCCTTTGGTGAATCTCACTGGAAGCAGTTTGGTAGAGTTCAAAGTGCACTCAGCATTTGAGTGATTTTGGGCAAGTTAACATCTCTAAGCCTCGGCTTTCTTGTATTTCTAGGAGGCATAAAAACTTCATTCAATACCAAAGAGATAAACTCTGTGAAATACGTAGATATAGAAGATGCTCAGTAAGTGGAAGCTATAGTATTATACCATCCAACTCTCATCACTCCCTTCCAAAGATGTTCTTGCTTTTAGGTGTCTTCATAGAATCCCCTAGTGCAATGGGTTTCAAACTTTATTCCTCAGAACTCAGGGCTCATCATTGCATTGTGTGGGGTGTAAAGAAAGACATAGTTGGTTGGACTCCCAAATTCCATTTTATCATTTGTTCCAAAATTACATTTTATTATTTATATATTGAGGTTCCAATGTGTAAATAAAGTTTATAGGCCATTTTTCTATGGGAAGTTGCTTTTAGGCCATGATCCTTTATTGTATTTGACAAAGTTTACAACAGAGGAATGCTGAGTTCCTAGCACACTTTTAAATGCCTTTTAGATTTCAAATACAATTTTACCATAACCTACAACTCACAGATAACCAACTATATATGCCATATACTCTATACTCTGGAATTTTGCTAAACCTTTTCATTGGATGTAACAAACTAAATAAAATATCTCACAATTTCTCCAAATTCAAAGAAATCCTCTCCTAATAAATTATTTGGGATTTCTTCTCCTAGTGGAGGCCCCAGATCTTAGGTAATGAAATCATCAGTACCCCCAGCTTTATATTAATGCCCCCTAAGCCAGCTTGGCCTCCTTGCTTTTGTTCATTCAAATATTTGTGGAGTGCCTATTATCACTCCATGAGCTAGGAATACAATAGAGAAATTTTTCAGTTTACATTTGATATTTTTCTAAGCTCTGCTTCTCTTGTATCAGTCGGGCTTATCTGAGATCGTTCTCTTGAATCTTTCACTCCAAATAGGCAGCTCCATCTACTGCTGGCAAATTCTCTGACAGGTCATAAACATGTCACACAATCACATGCCTTCCACAGGGATTTACTGTCACTCTTTTCTGTATGGTTCAAATGATTTCCCCAGCGCAAAATGAGCCTGTGTGAGTCTTTAAAAAGTGATAATAATTTTGCACACTATTTTCATCAACGGCGGTTTATAATATCAGATAAAATTATTCTTATGATTATTTTAAATTATTTGAAAATTTAAAAGAATACTTTTAATGAGCAATATTTTTACTTAACGTCACAGCAACTCCTTGCTTAGCACAAAGTTAACTCATTATGTGCAAGGTTATTGATCCTTTTGTTTTGTTTTGTTTTTAGCAATGTTCCAAAAGTACAGAATGACCTCGAAAATGAGTTTTATGACCTGAACAGGAAGTGCTACGATATTTCACAGTTTCCGTCTGGTAACTTTCTGAGGGGCTCCATGCAAATAACAAGAACTAGCAAAATAGGCAGAAGATAGGAAAATAAAGAAAAGTAAATTGAAGTGATTAGTCCCATGACTCAAGTTTTTCTCTTGAGTTTTTTAATGCAAAGACACCATTATTCAGGTGAATAAAATTAGCACATTTAGTTTTGGCCCTGATGAGTGTTCATAAATAAATTACTTTGTATTTTCAACTAAACTCAAATTTAAATACCTTAAAAAGAAAGTATAAGGGAAGTTTTAATATGTTATTTATTTTTAGATGTCTCCATTTTATACTGTTTTTTCTTAATTGATTGAAGTTGAAACACATAAAAATAACGTTTACTTTCTCTAAACCGTTTCTAGAGATTGATTGAAAAAAGAAAGTAGCCAATAAAATTTGATGATTTCTTAGCTTTTATTATAAATAAGTTACACAAATGTCTGAAACTATTAGACCACTAAATTAAATTTTAGTTTAATTTAATGAAAAAATATTTTCTATGACACTGCCAAAAGGCTTGATTATAGTGACAGCAGAAGGGAAGACAAAACTCTAAATGTTAATTGAGACATAGGGATTGTACAGCTTGATTCTATGTTTCTTAACAGGGGCTTGATAATTTTCAATTAGCAATTCACATTGATTGAGTGAAGGAAACTAAGAATAAAACTGGATGGTTTGAACTAGTTGATTAATAATGAGAGACATGTACATCTACTCGGTAGTTAGATGCTGGGGCCAACAAGACAGGGTGAGAGATTAAGAGAAGGGAGAATTAAGGAAGACCCAGTTCCTGGCTTGGGTATCCAAGTGGATGGCTGTGCCATGCTCTGATGGGGAGCAAGTGGGGTAGGAAGGTCAAGTCCAGTCAGAAGGTGGAAATGTACTGAATTTGAGGGACTGAGGGACAAACCAGTGGAGATGTTTATTACACAATTGAGTACGAGTCTGAAACTCAGGCAGAGAATATTTTAAGGAGATGTATTCATTTCCTAGGGCTGCCGTTATAAAGTACCACAAATTGGGTGGCTTCAAATAACAGGAATCTATTGCCTTACAATTCTGGAAGCCAGAAGTCCAAACTGAAGGTGAAGGCATGGCCATGCTCTCTCTGAAACCTGCTGGGGGGAATCCTTCATTGCCTGTTCCAGCTTTTGGCATTTTCTGGCCATCCCTGGCATTCCTTGCTTGTGGCTCATCGCTCCAATCTCTGCCTCCATCTTCACGTGGCCTCTCCCAGGTTTACCTGTGTCTCTATGTCACTTTTTCTTAGAAGAATGTCATATTGGATCAAGGGCCCACCCAACTGCAGTATGACTTCACTTTAACTGGTTATATCTGCAACAACCCTATTTCTATCTAAGGTCACATTCTGAGGTACTGGCGTGTTGGGGCTTCAACATATCTTTTGGGCAGACACAGTTTAACCTATAGAAGGAGACATGTCCTAAATTCTTTAAATAAGTGCTACATGAACTCCTGTGTGACCACAATATAGAGAGTGATTAATTCAGTGAGTCAATGGCAAAAAGACTGCACAGAAAAGATGGTATTCGAACTTGAAAGATAGATAGGATTTTACTCAATGGAAAGAAGGAAAAACATTCCAGGTTGAGACAGCATCACAAGCAAAGATTCAAAATCTTGAAACTATTGGATGTGGCCAGGAAATGGCTAATAGTAGAAGGAACAAAGACTTGATGAAGGAAGATAATAGGATCAGAGTAAAAAACAAAAAAGAAAAGATCATTTCCAGGTAGTAGTAATCTTTTAATATAATTCTAAAGAATTTTTATTGTTTTCTAGGAGCAGTAGGGGTTCAATGCAAGTTTTTTAGGACAAAAGAACCAGATAATAGAAAATGTGACATTGTAGACACAATGGAGTCTGGTGGCTGATTTTATGAAGAATTGGAACACATGTAAAAATCAAAGATAATGTTGAGATTGCTCCAATTGAAACATTAATGGAGGTACTGTTAATTAAAAAATAAAGCACAAAAGGGGAGTATATATCTAGGTGGAGGAACATGCCCATCTTGAGGTACCAGAAGACTTCCAGGGTGATCTAAATATATAAGTCTAGAGTTTTGGGGAACTGATGAAGATTTGACAGTTTGGGTCTTCAAAATTGAGATGGCAGCTAGTTATAGGGGAGAGTAAGGAAAAAGTGGTGGATTAAAGATGGCACCGTGAGAAATGCCTAATGTCTACAACTGGGGTTTGTAGAGAAAGAGGAGTAGGGAGGGGAGAAGTTACCAATAGACAGTAGAGGAACCAGGAGAGACCAGGATCACAGAATCCAAGGAAGGATTGTTTCACAAAAACGGGAAGGAGAGATTCCTATTAGACTCTTTTTTTGTGTGTGTGTGGGGGGGCAGGGCGCTGCATGGCCCAAGAATTGAACCCAAGTCTTCCTCATGGAAAACAAACATTCTACCACTGAACCACCTGTGCACCCTCCTTTTACATTCTTTAAAGCATTCGTGGATTACTAGAACTGAGAACAGACCTTCAAATTTGGCAAACAGAAGTCCACAGCTAAGAGTCACGGAGAGAATATTTTCTATAGAGTGATAGGGTAAGAAGCCAGATTGCAAGAGATGAAGAAGTGAGTACCAGGTGAGAAACACAGAATGACAAGGGTAAGCTTTGAGAAGTTTGCTTGTTAATGATAACTGAAGGAAAAAGTAAGGTTGAGGAAAGAGGCTATGGTGGGGCAAGGCAAGTGATGAGTAGAAAAGAAGATCTTGTATCTGAAAGATGGTAAGGACATGACAGCAGACCAAAGTGAACACTTCTGGGTAAGGATGGGTTACAAAATGTCCAAATTAAGAGCACTCTAGTGATGTGAATATACCAGCAACTAAAGAAATCTCTCACAAGATACTCACTTGCCCAGCCTAGAGTCTTGGGAATTTCTCTCCTTCTTGTAAGACTTGTGCTCAATGTTCTGAAATTTTATAGAAGTTCTTTCCTTTCATTGGAATATTTAAAATCTGTTCATCTCAGCCATCACTTATAAGGCGTACAGCCAGAGTAATTTTATAGATTCTTAACACTTGGATTACTTTCCATGTAACTATGAAGCAATGCTTGTGGCAAATGGGCTAATTAGAGTGCAGAGACATTTAAAAAGCATTATCTACTATGCATATGATGACAATGACAACTATAACATCCACAACAAACCAGTAGCTGCCAAGATTTCTCTGTGCCCAGATGGTGCTGAGAGCTTTACATGGTTATCTTAGTTAATACTTACAAGTCTAAGGGGCAGATATGACTAATATCTAGGTTTAGAGAGTTAAGTTGTTCAAGATCACACAGGTTGCGAGTGGTGGAATGTGACAGAGGTAATACTATACCTTCTTCAAGGTCTTTGGTTTATTCCAGCTAGTGGTAAGTTTAGGAAAATTCCTTGTTTGAGTAACTGGTTACCCAGCAAATTCTGGATTCTGGTGCAATCCAGAAGGTAGAACTATTTATCATGTAGGAAACTTTCAGAGGTCAGAGATGATTGTGTATCCTCCTATGGTTATAGAGCTCACTGAGAGGTACTGTTCTGAATGCCTTCCTTTGCTTTCTTGCAGATGAGAGGCAAGCAGCATTCACATGGGAGAATGTGGGTTTAGGGGGAGAAGTTGGTGAGGTGAGAGAGGAGTGGCCAAGGTGAGGTGAAGGAATGTGTCAGTATACAGAAATATAGACGACATGGCCATTCATATCAACATACTTGGAAATGAGTGTTAATTGGGAAAGAAGAAAAGAGTATCGTGATGTGCAATAGAAAGTGTCCAGCTTCCTATCAAGCAGCTGCTGGCCTTCTGGGCCCCACTGCAGAGCCCGTTCAGCTATTGTCCTGCAACGTGTCTACAGTATGGAACCTGTCCACCTCCTGTGGGGGACTTGAGGTCGCTTCTCTGGTCTCTGGTCCACATCCCAAGAAATCACTTCAGCCTTCTCTTTTCACTAGCACTGACCTAGGTCAAGGTTGATCCCAAAATGTGGTAAAATAATTTAGGGGCACTTTGAACATGATTTATAGGCAGTGCGGTCAGTGGCTTACAGTGAGGAGTTTTCATCTTCAGCATTCTAAAGCACGCTTTCTATGCCATATATTTTAACTATATCCAATTAACCAGGATACCTGTAATTAATTCCTCTTATTTTAGCCCACTCTAACCCTTGTTTCCTTCTTGCATCTCTGCGAAGATCTTCTGTGCCCTTGCAGAAATTTGAAATAGAAAGGTTATATAATAACAATGTAATTTTGCATAAATTCATCCAATTTAAGGCTGCTGTATACCCATTACCTCATTTGATCCGTTTTGAAGTGAATGACGGAGATTTTATGCCCTTGGAGAACCAATTCTAAGCCTTTCTCAGTGCATTTCTACAGTGTCCTCATGTAGCACCGAAAGTTTTCCAGAGCTGGAGATTGTTTTATAATCCATGTTGTTCTCCTTTCAAAACTTTAACTTTTATTTCTTCTTTAATGAATTTATACCAATAAACTTTATTTTTTTAAGTTTCAGGGCTGAATATTTTGGATATGTTACTCATATTGACGTGATTTTCTCATTTCCTGCAGCGTTTTTTGAACATCAGAATATTTTAAAAACAGATATGTTTTATATTTTAAGCTGGTTTCACTTGAAAGCATTCTGTAACATCGTGGATCATTTCACTTTAGTAATAAAAAATTCCATGGAATTTCTGAAGAACTAAGTAGTAATAAAATTATTAATGGCTTATTTTTGACATTCATTTAATGTAAGTCAATTCAAATGCATTTCCACTAATTTCATTTGCAGTTTACCAAATAGGGGTTTTGTGGGAAATAGTCTTAGGCTTAATTTAAAAATGTCTCATAATAATTGATTATAAATAATGATCAATTCCTAATTTGTGAATCTGACATTTTCTGCTTCCTACATTGCAGTGATTTGCATTTTCTACTCTCATTTATGAGCAAGGAGTCTTATAGTTTCTGAGTGGCAAAAGAGAGAAAATCAAAGTTGAATGGAATTGTCTACTTAATCTTTTTTTTTCTTTTAGGTTTAGATCATCTAACACTTTGAAATTGAGAGTAAATTTAGATCTTGAATTGCTGCCTTATGAATCTACATAAGCTTTATTGGATTATCTTCCCCCAACCCACCCTCACCCTTGGAAATGACTGAAGTCTAATTTTATGTGAAATAGTGAACTTGCCATATTGAAATATTTTTTTCAATAGTAATATTCACATTTTATGCAACTCTAAAACATTAAGGTAAATTTTATTTAGGTAATGTCTCATTTCATTTCATTTTCCTAAAGAAAACCAAATACTTCTTATGAAGTCATAATTTTTGGTGATTTTTAAACATCCTATTATATAATGGCCAAAATTGATTATCAGTACTTTTCAAGCCCTGGTTTTCTTCTCCTTTTTTACTGATTATTCATTTATTTATCTGGCCCTGGTGCTTCATGTCTCTGTCATGTTCTAAATTTAATTGGCTTTTGCAAACTCTTGTAAGGGTATGTTTAAATGAAGAGGTTATAGGAGACACACAGTTGTTCTAGAATTTAATTTTTAGTTAAAATTTATTCCAAAATGCTGTTCTCTTCAGGTGTTCTGGGTGGTTCTGGTTGACCCTGGGTCATCAATGGGCCCTCTCTCCCACTCCCACGAGCACCAGAAACTGGGCACCAGACTCCTGTGACCTTCTCGCCAGGGAGTGGCAACTGGGACGTTCCAAAGGCTTCCTTAACCCAAGCCAGACTCGAAGAGGTTGGTGCTGAGAGGCCTCACATCAGTGGCTTTTGTCAGTTCTGACGTAGCATTCTCTTCCCTCCTCCTGACCTTCTGCTTCCCAGCCGTCTGCTTAGCCCCAAGTATAATAAGAATACATTTAAAAAGTGCGAACTAGTCTGTGGGTCCTTGTTAGAAACATTTCTGCGTTAGATTCCAACTGTAAGAATTCTTAAGACTTCTTAGGTTACTTTGAGATTTGCTTGTATTTTATATATTTGTCTAAACAGTTAAAAATATGAAGCCTCCCTTAACCAGATCTCCACAAACTTTCCTTATTTGTCACATTAAAAGATACATGTAAGTACAATTTTATTTTTATCTTTGGTGATTATTTATTAACAATTGCAATGTTTATTTTAAAATTTTAATCAGTAATTGTCATCATTAAACCCTGAAGAACTTTTCTAACACTTAGAGCTGTATCATTACAGGAAAAATATTAAAATTAAAAATTTCCATTTATGTAATTGTTTTGTTACAGAGAAGTATGAAAGGGTGATCAGCAAAATGGTTTTTATTGCTCTCTATTAGATTAGGATAAAATTCTGATAGGCAAGTAGATTGGAAATACAATTTCAAGGAGTAAATGGAATACTATAATGTTTCTGAGAGTTAAAGAAAAAGCTTGTTAATGAATGTTTTTATCTTTTCATTATGAAAAATTTTCAACACCTGCAAGAGTAGGTAGAAGAGTAACAGGGAACCCATTACCTGTCTTCCACAGTTATCAGTCCGTAGTGAAATCATGTTTCCTTCCCACCTGCATCTCTTCCACTTATATCATTTTCAGTCAAATTCCGGCCATTGTGTCAATTCATCAGTAAATATTTCAGTATACGGCTCTAAAAGATAAGGCTTTTTAAAAAACAAAACCATGATATCATGATGACTGCTAAAATTATCCATCATTTTTAGTATCATAAAATATGCAGTAAGTGCTTATATTTCTACTTGTTTCAGAAATGTTTTTTAATCATAATCCAAATAAAGTCCACACTTTAGAACTGAATCTTAAGTCTCTTTTAATTTATAAATTTGACCTTCATCTCTCTCTTTCTCTTTCATTTTTTTTTCTTGCCAGATTGTTTGTTGAAGCAATGGGGTGGTCTTCACTGTATAGTTTCACAGACTGGCCCTCCATGGCTGCGTTTAGCATGCTGCCCTGTTCTCTGAATTTCCTGGAAGTTGGTAGTTGGATCTGGAGGCAGAAATAAATGGCGGTTCAATATTTTTTGGTAAAACTACTTCTTAAATGCCCTCTTCTTCCGTTGGGAGACCCCTCACATCTGGTCACCCCCCCTTTCCGTGATGTTAGCAGCCATGACTGGTCGATGCCTTAGACCCGTTATTTCATCAAGGGCTGCAAAACTGAGCCTCAGTTTCCTCATCCATAAAATATGGAGACAATAAAAGTACCTTCCACACAGGGTTATAGTGAGCAGTAAGTGATAATGTTAGTATGTCGTTAAGATATATAGATTATGAATATTTTCATACTGTTAATGAAATGAAATCATAGTTTGCTTTACCAGGTTGTCAGTTATCTAGAATCATATTACTACCCTCTGATTTTTCTGTTCTCTTTTCACAACTGCAAAAATAGTAATAATAAAGAAGCTATTACATACTGGTATAATGTGTTTGGTCAATAAGTAAACAAATACAGTGAGTACAGTGCCTTTTTTGCTATACAACGGTATATATGCATTGGTGCTAGAATCTAGCACTCTTTATTTGACCTGGAATGGTCAAAGAATGTTTCCCAATCAGGCCATGACAAATTAAAATGTAAAGAAGGAATAGAAGTTAGCAAAATGGCGAAGATTATTCTAGGAAGAGGAAATAGGGTGGGTAAGCTTTCAAGGTTGAAAGAGACTGAAAGCTGCTCTTCCTTCCATGTGGCCAGAGCAGAATGTACCTGTGAGAGGCCAAAAGGTGGGCCAGGGTAAAGACAGCAGCCCGTTTGGGGGAGGTGTGTGTTTGTAAGCAAGGAGTATCATCATTAGACTTGTGTTGTTCAGAGATCACTTTGACAGTATCGTGAAGAATTATTTGGAAGAGTAGCTGCTTATAAGAATTTTGTGGTCGTTCATTTATCTATTCATTAGGTTTTTCATCAGTTATTTATAGAGGGGCCTGTATATTGCAAGCCTAAGTGCTAGCTACTGGACAAAACGTAATAAATCCTAAACTAAGGCCCTGACAGTATAAACCAAGAGTTTGTCTCGGCAGAGGATGGGGAAGTGTTGGAGGCAAAAAGTGAAGGCCCAGTGAGAGGATAGACATCTGGCTTGTATGAATAATTATAAGGAGGAAGAGGCATGATCCAGTTGTATTTTTTTTTTAATTTTGATGAAAGTGTAGTAGACACTTCAGAAGTATTATTTTATAAGTATCCACCTTGATGAATTTTCAGAAACTGGACAAATCCTTATAGTCAACATCTTCATCTAGAAGTAGAATGTTACTGGACCCCCAGAGCTCTCCTATGTGTTCCCTTCTAGTTACTAACTTTCTCATACTTTTAAATTTCTCCTGTTTTTTTTTCTTCGAATAAATGGAACCATGCTTCATGCACTCTTTTATCTGACTTCTTTCAACACACTTTTATGTGATTCATCTAAATTGTCATATAAGCCATAGATTCTCATTACTATATAGTATTCCATTGTGTGAGTATACCATGATTTATTCATCCATTCTACTCTGGTTGGATATTTGAATAGTTTCAGATTTAGGGATATTACAAAGGCAGCTACTAGTTATAGTCTAGCTTACGTCTTTGATATATATATGTGTGCATTTCTGGGTCCACACAGGAGTGGATTAAGCCATAGGGGATTCAGCTTGGGTAGATGCTGCCAAGCAAATTCTAACAGTGGTTTTCCAATTTGTGCGCCCACCTTCCTTATACTTATTCAGTATTGTCAGTATTTTAAATTTAAGCCATTCTTTTGTGTGTGTAATGGAATCTCATCATGGTTTTAGTTTTCATTTCCCTGCTCACCAACAACATTGAACACCATGTCACGTGTTTGTTGGTCATTTGGATGTCCTCTTTTACGAAGTGCCTATTCAAAGATATTGCCCAATTTTCTACTGTTTCTGTCTTTTTCTTATTGATCCATATGTATAGTGTACATATCTTTTCTCTACTCCATGGCTTGCCTTTTCACTCTAGATGTCTTTTGAGGAACAGAGGTTTTACATTTTAATATAGTGCAATTTATCAATTTCTTTTTTTTATGGTGAGTACCTTTTGTGTCCTTTTAAGAAAACTCTGACTACTGCAAGGTCATGAAGATGTTCTGTTTTCTCTAAATGTTTTCACATTTATGTCTGCAGTCCATCTGAAATAGATTTGTGTGTGTGTACATCTATACTCTCTAATTCCTAAAAACATTTTCTACCATGTATGGGAGAGACTCAGTTTAGTTTCCATTAAATGGAGCTCAGGTGCCACACCTAAGAGGATGTAGTGGAATGAAAAAGATAAGAGAAGATGTGATTAATTAATCATATTAATACTCCAGTAGTACAATCCAAAGTGTTTTCCCATCTCCTTTGAAATCTGATTGCGCTTATTGTCTGTACCAGAACCTCCCAACTGTTTTCATATTATGGCTCTTATGGAAAATAACCCTATATGTTCAGCATTTGGGGACACATTACTGGGGCTTCTCATAGTCAGAAATCATGGGCTGCCCCTGGCCCGCCAGACAGCCACACGAACCAAGGGATCAAGGTCCCAGTATCTGTAGCCCACTTGTGGCACCCCTCTAAGAAAGCTCTGCTTTGTGCCATAAGTTTGGAGTTTATTTTTCCTTTCTGTAATGAATGTTATGTAATGAATTGATCGGCACTCTGCAAACTCTAGCTCATATCTGAGTAACCTGGAGGGCTGGTTGGAACACAAATTTCCAGGTTCCATCCCCAGCGATTTTGGTTGCATAGGTCTGGAGTGGGGCCTAAGAGGTGGCCTCTCTGGTGAGTTCCAGGTCCAGCTGATGCTGCCGGCTGGAAGCAATGCTTTGAGAAGCACTGCCGCAGCCTCGTACTTCTGCACAGGTCTGTGTGCGAGGTTGGCTCCCAGTATCTTTTGATTGCTGATCATTTGGATGAGTCACCAAGGGATGAAAAGGTGCTAACTCCCAATCATCCTGAATGATTCAGCTGTTGCTGAAGCACATAGTTTAAAATGCACTTAGCCCATTACATTGTAATTATTTGCTTACAGGTGTGTCCCCAAAGCATACATTTTAGTCAGGCAGATATGGCTCCAAATGTCAGCTCTGACACTAGCTCTGTAAAATTGAGTAAATAACTTAGCGTCTCTGAGCATTAGGTCTTTGTTTAAAAAAAACTGGATTTATTCTGGATTCCTGAGTACTAAATGGGGCCCTGGGTAAATGGAGTGCTCCTTTCCCTTCCCTGAAGCTTATGGCAGCCTACTCGTCTTTTATCTGGGAACCAGTTCTGTACCTGCACCGGGTACCACTTGATAAATGAGGAATCAGCAAACCAGCTAGTAGGTCCAAAGAGACCTCCACATCTTGAGTATTTTAGGCTTAATTTAAAAAAACGCAACAAAAACATATAGTTTTCTTGTCTGCCATTCTGGAGACCCAGGTTCAATTATCAGAGCCTGCCCATGCAAAAAATGAATAAATAAATACATAATTTTAAAAAGATAGTTTTATTTCAACAATTGTATTTAAAGGTAAAGTTGCTAAGGCATGTCAGACCCTCTCAGGGATACCTGAGCTGCCTGAGCTTGGGTCAGACTGCTCTCCCCAGATGCCCCTGAACAGGAAGGAGCCAAAGATATTCAAACATGTAGACATTGTCGTGCTCCTCTTGGGTTTGGCCAGAACTAAACCAGATCCCAGGCCTATGAAGAAACCACAGGATGGGTAGTAATTTGTCCGCACATATTCTCATCACTGTTAGCCCTATTCTTGCCTTCACATTTGTTATTCCAAATCATTCTGAGTGGGTTAGGAAGCGAGTAGCTCAAGACATTTCCGGGTGCGTTTCTGTTGTATGATGGATTGCTGCATGTATTTAGTCTTTATTACCAGGCAGTCACTGTGCATCGAGTCGCGTGTCCCCATCAACACCCCTCCGTGGATCAGCTGGGCAATTTTGCCCTCCCCCTTCCCTGGGGACATCTGGAACACCAGGAGACACTTCTGGTTGTCACCGCTGGGGAGGTGCTGCAGGCCTCAGGTGGGTAGAAACCAGGGATCGGGCTGGGCGTCTCCCAGCACACAGGAAAGGCCCTCACAACAAAGAATTTTCTGGACCCAAATGTCAGCAAGGTGGAGGTTGAGAAACCTGGTGTATGCTTTTCCTTTGTTATAATTGAATTTTGGAGAAATAACTGCAAACTGCTGGCAGAGTACTGAATAAATGTGAGCACTTTAATTGTTATGAGTAGTAAGCCAAAAAAAAAAAAAATCTGTGGCTAAATCCACACTCCTGAAGAACTTACACATAGAAAAAAAAGACAGGCATTCTTTATAAGTTGATGAATGGCAAGGCGATTGTACTGGGTAATTTCACTCACCAGCTTTTATTTTAGAAATAAATTCATATATACATAGACATTGTATCTGTCTCAATTGGCTTTATATGAAACATTTACAATGAAAGAATATTCTTTTTATATATTTGTCTTCATTTGCTGTTTTGGCTCTCTGGAAATAGCAGGGTTAGAAGTGTCTCTAGAGCAGCAATGCCTATTAGTGCTGCAAAGATTTCTGTGCACTGTGAAAGGGTCCTGGAACATTCCTGAATGTTCATTCCTGAGGGCCATTTGTTTTGCTTCAAAAAATGAAACTATGTGTGTCTGCATTGCACCTAGTTATGAAACTGGTTGGTCACATGACTTTTCCCCCAAGAAGCCGACAAGGCAGGCACTGATGTGACTGAACTGTGAATGCATCCACTTTGGTGATCAGTTACTTCCGAAACAGTCCATGCACCTGTCACAGCTTAGAAAGGAAAGAGCTCTGAGGGAATGGCAGCTACCCCTTCCTACTCTAGAGTAGCACTTGTAATGTGAACCCAGCAATTAAAAATGACAGGGTGTTCATTTAAACTGATCCCTGTGCTTAGAAGCTAAGGACGAGATACTGTGACTCTGCCATCTGCTGTAAAGCACCTGAGGACATCGGCCTGGGATCCTGCCCCACACCTTTCCCTTGCACAAGGCAGAACACACTTGACAATACAGCTTCTGCCAGCTGCTCTCAGAGACCACTGGTGAGGGCAGCACCCACCCTCGGGCATTCCCCTTTAACAGCAGGGGTGCCTGGTTGGAGATCACACACAGGCAGTAGAGATCCCAGCAGGAACGCCTGAAGAGCAGCACAGCTGGAGCCTTGTGAACATCATGCCTAGTCTTGCCCTGCTGGGAACCCAGTGGTAGGCGTCTCTTCCTTCCAGCCCTGCATTCACGCATTGTCTGACACGGGGCCACCTTCATCCTGACAGCTTCTCTTTCTCGCGTGTGATATGGGATAACACTGCCTGCTTTTGGTCTCTCACAAGATTAATACCTTTCTGAAATTGTCTTATCTCTGCTGTAATATTAGCTCGTTGTCGACATCTCAACTTCACAGTTACGCACCCGGTGCCTAGGGTAGTACTGGTAAGCATTGTTCCTTTTTTTAAAGTTTTATTTATTCATTTGTTTTTGTCCCAGGAAGTGCCTCACCTACTTCCCAGGCTAGAGACTTCCCTCCTCCACCTTCTTTGGAGCCTCCCCCGTACCCCACCCACAGACAAAGCAGGTAAACCCAACACCACCACCAAGCTGCCTCACTCCAGGCTCAGGCCCCAGCTCGTTTGTGGAATTTGTGGAATGAAATTTATTTCAGTTTTATCATTCTTTCTACCCAATATTCAGGGTGAGGGGCTCCACGTCAACTAGACTTTCGGAGCTTCAGTAAGCCAGATGTTGAAAACATCTCTCAGAAAAAGGGTGCAATGACAGTGAAACCACCATACCCCAACTTTGATTCTTAAAATGACTGCAGTTCTTTTATTATAGGTGAGAGACACCATAGGGTGTATAAGTTAAGAATGAAACACTGGAATTGGGCGATTCTAGGTTGAATCCTGCTTCTGAAAGTTACTCGTGACATTACACAAATTTCTTTAATTATATAAGCTCCAGTTATGTTTTCTGTAAAACAGTAATAATAATAGTTTGAAGTTTAAATGAGGTAATATATATAGTACTTACCACAATGTCTGGTACATATTAAGAGTGTATATTAGGCTAGGCTAGGCTAAGCTGCAGTAACAAATAGATCCTCACAAAAAGAATTACTAAACCACAATAGAAGCTTATTTTTTGCTCTCATAACAATGTGAGACATATTCTTTTGGCTAGCACTTGGTCCATATTTATGCAGTGTTCAGGCATGTAGGTTCCTGTTTTCTAACAGCCCTTCCATCACCAAGAGCCTCGCTCTCCCCTGTATTGAGTCAGCAGAAAAGGAGAGAAAGGGTGGAGAAGGCCTTGGCCAGGGAGTTGCCAGATCAGGCCTGTTCTCATTCCATTGGTAAGATGCTTGCTGAGTTACAAGAATTTGAAATGGATTAAATGGATGAAGGCAGCTTTAAGAGGTAAAAGCCAAAGATAAAAATGTTTCAGATCAGGGTGCTTGTAGAGACAACAATGTCTTTAATGAAAATCAGGCACCCGAAGGATAAGTAGAATGTGAAGAGAAGATTATGAATTCTGATGTAGAACACTGAATTAGATGTCCAAAAGCATATCCAATTGGAAGAGTCTTTCAGGCATTTGAAGATGTAGGAAAGAGCGGGCACGGTGGTGATAGCTTCTTTGGGAGTCATTTATGTAGAACTAACAGTTGTATTAGTATATAATATAATATATAAAAGTAAATAATATATAATGTATTATGTATAATAAATGCAGCTAAATGTAATCGCCAAAAAGCTGATGCATCAATTTTATCTTGCCTTATCTCTTATGGCCAACTTTGCTTAAGTAGCAAAAACCTGATGCATTATTAGAATTTCCCAAAGGGTGACCGTAATATAAAAATCTTAATGAACATTCAGTGGGGAATAGCAGTTCAAAAATATGCTTAAATCAGACCCAGGGATCAAGGAAGCAAGAGCATGTAATTTAGATAGAAGTATTTAGAAAGTTTCTGGAAAATGGAGGTGATGATAACATCTACCTCCTCGAGTTGTTGTGAAGGTTAAAAGAGCATAGGCAAAGCATCTACTGAAGTGCCTGATACAAGATAAGTTCTCCCAAATGATTGCTGTTATTAAGGCCATACCTTTAGCCCAAATACCCAACCCAAAGACATCCAAACTGAGGCAGATTTAAGGAGTACCCTCAGTCTGCCCTGAAGAGAGAGATCCTGAGCTGCCCTTAGGTGATTCCAAACTTTAGCATCAACCACCAAAATGGGTACTCCAGGTCATCTACAGAACAGCAACTTTCAGCAGGAGAGTGTCCTTCAATTCTGTGTCCTCTGGGAAAAATTAAAAGGACTGCTATCCAACTGTACAGTAGTTTTACTCTTGGAAAATTATTTACTTTTACTTCCACTGTTATGTAGACAAAGGGTCAGGAATAAATGCCAAGTATGCATTTCCCTTCTGAATTGTCTTAAATTTTAATTTGGGCTTGTAAAGACTTGAGTTTGCAGAAACTTTCTTACTCTTTGAGTACTTTACATTCATGTTGCATTTTCAGCTTTGAGAGCAATTTGGAAATATCAACTAGTGATATAAATTATGTGACTTTTGTAAGTTAGTTTGTCTGTTTGGGTTTTGTTTATATGGACTACTTTCACTTAGAGATTTTCATTTTACTGCTCCTCCAACCTTTAAGATTTTATGAGGTGTTAGGATGCAGATATATCAGAGCTGAGGGGAAGATAATAAGAGTAAAGAGAAAGTGCCTTTTCTTCATGATATACATGTTAAGGATGTGAGTAAGGTCTGAAAATATTCTATAATTATTTCCTAGGGGCACAGGGGAATTTTCTAAGTTATATTTCATCCTTATTTTTATCTTAATGCCAACTCTGTTGACCTAATAGCTGACAGTGACCTGACCAGGTTATACACAGCTACCCTTCATTAGGAAAGATCATATATAATAACTATGGTAGTTGGAAGGTTTTTTTCCTAACCAGCCTGGAATAGTTCTGTAATGTAGTGCATGGTATGTCATTTCTTGAGGTAGGTCATTGGTTTTGCAGCAGAATGAACCAAGAGAAAAGAGAGTGGGACGAGCTCAGATCAGAGATGCCAAATCAAGGACACTCCATCCTGAATGCAAAAGGAACTTAGGAGAGGTTTTTAGGCAGTGCAAGGAACATGATCTCATGTATATTTTTTGAAGATTACTCTAGCTCTTGGGTAAAGATGAACAGTAGGAATACAAAGAAGGAAAAAGGAAGACCGATTAAGATGATCTAATTGATGACTCAGGAATATATCATGGTTGGTGGTAGAAACACATGCAAAAAAAATAGAATTAAAGGTGGCAGAAATAAAGGAAAGAAGAAGAAAATTAGGCACTTTAAGGTTGGTAGAGTTGGCAAGACTTGATCATAGGTTGGATATATGGAATGAGGGAAAGAAATTGCCATGACCAGCATGGCTCAGCGTCTGGACTGAAGGGAGGCGATGGGGAATTGAGAAAGAAATACAAGAGACAAAGATAGAGTTAAAGCTGGGACCAGGTGGAGACTCTGAGCTCAGATGGAAACTGAAAGACCGCGAGAGGTTCAGCCCTGTTTATTTTATAGGGCTGCGAGGTAAAGAAAGTAAAAAGTGAAACCGTAGAACGGAGAAGGAGGAAGCGGGAGCTGAAACATCTGCTTCCCTGTGACTGGATGAGTCAAAAGTTACGCATGCTTCCCAAGGCCTCCTGCCCCAGACTCGAGCAGCTTCACAACACTTTAGTCTTTTCAGGACATCAGGTGCCTTTTCCCACAGAGACAGCTTTGCTATATCTCTGCAGCGAGCATGTGACCTCTGTGTCATCCGCGCTAGACAGAAACAGAGCAAAGGTCATTCTCAAATTTTTGGCTTGAGGTTGTGCTTCTACAGAGGTGGGTGCTCCTGGCTACCTGTGGTTTTAATGATTACCTGAGGTCTGACTTCCCCACTAGATGTGGCTTCTTACAGGCAGGCATCGAATCTTCCATCTTGGTAACCACAGCCGCTAATGTAGTATGTAGTAGGCATTCAACACATTTTTTAATGAATAAAGAAATGTTTAGTGTCTTCATGTAAAAGTGGCATAAGACCAGCGCAGGGCTCCAGTATTTCAGTCACGGCTTTAAAGGCAATGCGGCACAGAAACCAATTTCTTCCAATCGTTGTTCATGTGGTAACTCTGATCAAAGTTTTGGAGGAATTAATGTGCAAACATAATCAACTTGTTGCATAAATGAGAATATTCTGTGCTTCATTGTACATGTTTTTATAGCCTAATCAATCTTTTTTTGATAAAAACTTACTATTGAAATATTCAAATATAGACACAATAGTAGAGAATAGTATAATAAAACCCCATGAATCAGTCACCCTGCTTCAACAATTTATCAACACATGCCTGGTTTTGCGTAATCAATATTCCCTTCCAAGCCCCTCAGCATCTTATTTTGAAATAAATCCCAGACACCTCATCATTTGATCTGTATATATTTCAGTTATCATTAAACTAATGTTTTACCTATATGCATATATTCTAACACCTAAAAGGAAAAACACTAGTGTCCACAAAGTAGCTCATTGCTCCAGTGGAGTAAGCTGCTCCTACACACACTTCTGCTGATGTTGCACGTCCAGGCCTGAGTTTTGCACCCAGCTCCCTGGGTCTGTTACAGTCTTGAGCTCACAACATCTGGTCCCTGCTTTCGTCATCTTTGCTTGGTATTTCCAGGGACTTGAAAATCATTCGTTTATCATTTGTTCACCAAATAGGTAAGCAGTCAGGTAGGCGCTTTGGGAATCACAGAGGTATCTGACATTCCTGCTGCCCTCCAAAAACTTAACATGTTAAAGGGCAAAGGTAGCATGTAGGCGAGTACGGCAGTGTGTGGTCTCCATGGGTGCAGTGGTGGCGTAGGCCATGGGCACTCCAAGAAGTAGGAAGACACCGGCGAGCATTTCTGGTCAGGATGGGCAGGAAAGGCATCGCGGCTGAGGAAAGACTCAGTAAGTCTCTAAGAAGGCTGAGGTTTTTAAGGTGGACATAATTCTAGGCAGAGAGTAATCTAAGTAGAGGCTCAGAAGCAAAGGGCAGGACAATGCACAGGGAAATGGTGACAGGACTGATCAGGTAGAGTGAAGGGTTTCTGCAAGGGAGGTGAAGGAGGGAGGCTGAAGAGTATTAACAGAGAAGTGGTGTTCAAGTTTGCTTTCCCTTACTGTAGTTCCATGTCTGTAATTCAAACAAAAAAAATTGAGAGAAAATCATAGCTCCATTTTATGGAAAAACAAAATTCATAGAGATTTTCCAAACTGTTCTGGCCCTGGGCAGAGGAAGGACATACTGTATATTATTTTTCTGGATCTACTCACAATTCTACAATGTTGTATCTATTCCAGGTTTGTAATTTGACATAAACATTCATATCATGACAAACAAAAAAGAGGAAAAATCCATATTACAAATTCAAACTTTCATATCCATCTTGAACACACTAAAATAAAGCATTCCAAGGTAGAAGTTCTAGGCTATAATCTAATTTTAAAGAAATAAATAAGAAACATAATAAGCAAGAATATTGTCACAAACTAACCAGTAGAAATAATATTTAGGCTTCCTGATAGCTAGAAGTACCCTGAGAGCTACACTATAATAGAAAAGGCAAAAATGTGGGATAAGACCTACTTTCAAATGCCAAGTCTCCACAGAGGAGTCCTTTCCCTCCCAAAGCCCAGGGTTCCCTTCAGGAAAAGTGGGTTAATAACGCTGACCTCATGTGGCTGCTGTGAGGATTTCGGGCCAAACCCAACAGTGTTTGGCATCGTACAGCACGAAGTTGGGGCTCAGTACATCCTAATTTCCTGTCCTCTATGAATTTAAGAGTGTTGTCCCCAGATTCTTGGAAATTTTTAAATGAATGTTTTTTATCTGCTTATGGAGGTGTAATCAACTAGTCTTGTAGTTTGAGAGAAAGCAGACTAGAGGTTACGTCCCAGGGAGGGATTTCCAAGGGGCACAAGGAAACACATCCGCTCTCTCCACTGTCCTCATAGGGCTCTGGGTGCCCATATGCCAAAACCCACCAAACCTATACTTTAAACAGGCACATTCTATTGTATGTTGATTACAATAGGTAAAAAAAGACCTAGATATGACACAGATGGTACAATTACTAGAAAAGGACATTGAACATTTGTCATAACTACTTTACATATATTCAAGAAGCAAAGGGAAAGATTGATGGTGTTAAGTAGGGACATAGTTGACTTAGAAAAAGGTCCAAAATGAACTTCTAGACATGAATGTCTAAGATAAAAAGGCACTGCATGGTGCTAATAGCAGATGAGACAGTGTAGAACGAGGGAACTTGAAGACATAAAAGCTAAAGCTAAGGCGGTGCAACGGTGCCTCAGTGGCAGAGTTCTCACCTGCCATGCCGGAGACCTGGGTTGGATTCCTGGAGCCTGCCCATGTGAAAAAAAAGCTAAGCTAATAAAAATGAAACTGAGAACAAAGAGTGACCACACCTCCCACCCCACCCCACCCCAAGAAAATAAGCACAGCATCAATTAACTGTACAACCTCTTCAGTCTGGAGAAGGGAGAGAAAAGAAGACAAAAAATATCTGAAGAAATATTGACTTAAATTTTTCCAAATCTGAAAAAAAAAAAACCCACAGAAACTGAATGAACCCCAAGCATACAAAATTTGAAAACTGCATGAGTGCTAATCATAACCAAACTGCTTAAAACCAATGATAGATAATCTTAAAAATCTGCCAGTGGGAAAAAAGACACATACATATAGACAAAGAGAGTCAAGAATTGCGTCACATTTCTGTAGGAGATAGGATTAACATAAGACCTGCGGAACTACTTGGGAGTAGATGGCATTCAGGTGGTGGTGGCAGTAAGCTGCTTTATGTTATCTGATTTATGTAAGACAGTCTAGGAGGAAGAGAATGTTTGTTTACCCCAAATGGTTATGTTAAGTACGAAGGAAGAACACTGAAAGATAAGAACTTTGCTCCCTCAGGAAATGCCTGCATGCCTATTGTCATCCTGTGGTATATAACCAGGATCCGGTTAAGAATAAAATTGTCTGAAGTCTGTCTGAAGTAAACTCAAGCTTCAGACCCCCTGAGCCCGTCTGTGTCATTCTTTCTTTCTTTCTTCCTTTCTTTCTTTCTCATCATTCCTTAATATCCTTCAAGCTCTGTTTCATAGAAGCAACACATTTCCTTTTTGAAAACAGTGCAAGTCAGTGCATACTGAAAGAAAAAGTGGTCTGTGGGGAGAGTGACAACTGCCTTCACCTCAGGGGAGGAGTCCATGCATGGAAGATAGCCAAGAACACAGCCACACCTGCTCCAGGAGCATCAGCAGAGAACACGGCGACGCCTGCTCCAGGAGCATCAGCAGAGAACACGGCGACGCCTGCTCCAGGAGCATCAGCAGAGAACACGGAGACGCCTGCCTCCAGGAGCATCAGCAGAGAACACGGCGACGCCTGCCTCCAGGAGCATCAGCAGAGAACACGGCAACACCTGCTCCAGGAGCATCAGCAGAGAACACTGTTGGTAAGCGGCCGTTCTGAGTTAAGCGCACAGCACACAGCACACAGTCACGGAGAAACAACTCAGGAGACAAACCTCAGGGGTGAGTGGAAGGCGTCTGCTTTATTGAGGAAGTGCACGGGTTTATATAGGGTGGGAGCATGCAAGGACACGTGTTGGACAGGGATTGGTGACCGTTGTTGCTAGGGTGGAGGGCAGGTTTAAGGTTAGCGCTTTTTGGCGCGAACCACCACCAGTTCCAGGAAGAAATCCAGTCGCGGATTAGGCCATTTTGTGTTGCCTTGCATCTACCATGGCAGCCATGTTGGCAAGATCTTATGACTTCTCCATCAGAACACAGCAACACCTGCTCCAGGAACATAAGCAGAGAACACAGCAACACCTGTCTCCAGGAGCATCAGCAGAGAACACAGCAATGCCTACATTCAGGAGCATCAGCAGAGAACACGGCAACACCTGCTCCAGGAACATCAGCTGAGAACACAGCGACGCCTGCTCCAGGAGCATCAGCAGGAAACATAGCAATGCCTGTCACCAGGAACAGCAGTCCTTGGATATCAGAGAACACTGTGTTCTGCACGAGTCAGGGCTGTCCACAAAAGCACAACTCACACAGTACAGTATGCAGCAAAGCAAGACCAGCTTCCATAGCAGGCATCAGGCCCTATGGCCAGGGGTTCCTGCCCCACAGGTAAGCCAGGGAGATGGTGCAGATGCCCTTCTCAGGCTGCAGGTAGAGGACCCTGTTTCCTCCCCTCTGAGGACAGACATAGCAGTGGGGTTGGCCAGGTGCCATTTAACACACATTTAGCCACACAGTTTCCATGAAAGTTTGCATGTGCACAGGGCAAAAGCGAAGGGAATGTGCTGGCAGATCAGGTCTGCTGGATGTTTTATGTTAAGGGACTCTGAGAAGGAAGTCAGCCCAAATTCATCAACCCAAGTGTCAGATAACATACCTGGTCCCAGACTCAGGAGTCATTCATGAGGGAAGAGCAGCAGGCCATGTTTGCACTGTCCCTACCACACAGTCAAGCTAGAATTCTATACCCAGAAAAAGTACCTTTCGACAATGGAGGTGAAATAAGGACTCTGAGTTATATAAAAGCTCAAGGATTCACTCCCAGCATAACTGCACTACAAGAAATGTTAAAGGAAGTCCTTGAGGCAAAAGGAAAACAATACTGGATGGAAATCTGGAAATACACAAAGGAATAAAGGGCATGGAAATGATAAATATGTAGATAATTTTTTTTCTTATTTTTACTCTCTTAAAGTAATTGAGCAATTAAAGCAAAAATGTATTTTGGGGGTTATAACAGATATGCAAGTAAACTGACAGTAAAAATCTAAAAGGAGAGGGCCAAGGGAAGCTAGAGTTATAGTTTGAGATACGTGAAGGGGTATGATATTACTTGAAGATAGATTATAAAGAGTTGAAGGTGTAAACTACAAATCCCAAAACAAGCACTAAAAAGCAGATAAACAACAAAGTTATAGCTGATAAGCCAACTAAAGAGATAAAATGATACCATGAGAATTCTGAATGGATGCAAAAGAAGGCTGAAAAAGAGGTGAAAGCAGTTCAATGGAGCAAAGATAATCTCTTCAGCAAATGATGCTGAGATTATTGGACATTCATATATAAACAAAAAATGAGCCTCAATCCTTATTTCCCACCATAAACAAAAATATTTCAAAATGTATCATGAGCAAATGAAACTTCTAGAAGAAAACAGAAAAAAAAAGTCATGACCTTCAGTTAGGCAAAGCTATCTTAGGTATGAGAACAAAAACAATCCATAACAGGAAATAATTGATAAATTGGACTTTATCAATATTGAGAATTTCTGCCCTTCAGAAGATACTACTACAAGAATGAAAGACAAGGCACAGACTGGGAGAAAGTCTTCACAAATCATTTATCTGCTAAAAGACTTGTATCCAGAATATATAAAGCACCCTAAAAATTCAATAATGAGGAAACAACCATTTAAAAAATGGGCAAATGATTTGAGCATAGACTTCATCAAAATAAGCATACAGATGGCAAATAAACACATGAAAAGAGGCTGCAATATTAGTCATTGGGGAAATGAAAATGAAAACCATAAAAAACCTAGATACCACTACATATCTTTTTTAGTTTGCTAGCTGCTGGAACGCAACACACCAGAGACGGACTGGCTTTTAATAAAAGGTTCGTTAGTTCTTCAGAGGAAAGGCAGCTAACTTCCATCTGAGGTTCTTTCTTACGTGGGAAGGCACAGGGCGAACTCTGCTGGCCTTCTCTTCAGGCCTCTGGGTTCCAACAACTTTCCCCAGGGTGATTTCTTTCTACATCTCCAAAGGCCTGGGCTGAGCTGTGAGTGCCGAGATGAGGTATGCTGAGCTTTTTGGCTGTGCTACGTTGGGCTCTCTCACTTAAGCATCCAGCCAGTTAAATCAAATGTCATTCATTGCAGCAGGCATGCCTCCTAGCCGACTGCAGATGTAATCAGCAACAGATGAGGTTCACGTACCATTGGCTCATGTTGGCAACAACAGAACTAGGTGCCTTCACCTGGCCAAGTCAACACCTGAACCTAATTACCACATTATCTATTAGCATGGCTAAAATTAAAAAGACTGTTGGCAAGGATTTGGAGTAAGCAATCCGTCTCTGGTGTGTTGCATTCCAGCAGCTAGCAAACTAAAAAAGATATGTAGTGGTATCTAGGTCTTTTATGGTTTTCATTTTCATTTCCCCAATGACTAATATTGCAGCCTCTTTTCATGTGTTTATTTGCCATCTGTATGCTTATTTTGATGAAGTCTATGCTCAAATCATTTGTACATTCTACACTGCTGGTGGAAGTGTAAAATGGTATAACACTTTGGGAGACAGTTTGGCAGCTTCTTAAACTATCAAGCATTCAGCTGCCATGTGATCCTGTGATTCTACTTCCACGAGTAGAGGGCGTGTGCGAAGGTTCATAGCAGCGTTCTTTATAACAGACCACATCTTGAAACCACCTAAGTGTCCATCAAGAAAAGACTGGGTATATTGGGATATATCATATAATGGAATACTGTTCACCAATAAAAAGGACAAACTATTGCTACACACAACAACATGGATGAACCTCAAATGCATTATGTTAAGTAAAAGAAGCCAGAAAAGCCATAGTGTGGGTACTGTATGAAACCATTTACATGAAACTTTAAAGAGTGCACACTACTCTCTGGTGAGGGAAAGAAGATCACAGTTGCCTGGGGCCTGTGGGTGGGAGGGCAGGAGGAGGAAGAAGGGATTACCAAGGGACAGGTATATTCATTCTCTTGATTGTGATTATGGTTTCACAGGTACACGTTTTGTCAAATCCTATCGAATTGTGTACTTTAAATCTATGCAGTTTATTCTGGGTCAATTATACCTCAATAGGGCTGTAAAAATGAAAAAAGTTAGTAAAATAAAAAATAAAAATAATAAACCTCTTGTGCAAGTTGCCCCCTGCTCCGGGATGCCCTGCCAAGGGGGCGGCTGGGGTCTGCCGTGGCAGTTAATGCTGAGATTAACCAATGGGAAGGCACGCCTTCTCTAACTCAGCCACCCAGAGGCATTTTTTCTGTGTAAGTGTAATTTGTTTCCCAACAGATGATGTCTTTTTCTAATTCACAGAAAGGGCTTGTTTGTCTACAGCAGCCTTGTTGAAACTACATGAATAATTGACATAATCATAATTTATTAATTTAACTTTTACTTGAAGATGAGGGAAAGAGCCTAGCGAGATTAAAGGAATTGCTGAACCTTAAGATAAATGTATTTGTGCACGTGATCAATCAGTCCACAAAAGACTCCTTGAAGTTAACAGAAAATATAAAAAACTTGAATCAGTTAGGTTTCTGTTTTTACAAAGTCCGTGTATCAACTTTAAATATTACCTGTAACTCCTTGTTTTAAAAGTTAAAGAAATGAGTGCATTTCCACCTTCCCCCACGTCCGCTCTCCCATACTTTCAGATGTTGTTCTTACATTGTCATGCTGACTTTGTCAGAGGGAAGACCTAGCTAACTGAATTTTTATAATTATGGAACTCTGCAAGGGTATTTGCCTGGATCCTGTATTTTAATGAATTTGGCAGTCACCACCAGCCCTTGTATCATGCTTTCTCCATCCCTGAGTTAGTTTTTCACTTTTATCTTCCTCTTCATAATCTTTTTATCAAATTGTCTTCCTCAGGGAGGTACCTAAATTTGTCTGCCTGTTGTCTTTATCCTTGCAGGATAACCTGATTAGGCATATGCTTTTCGGGGGTCTCGTTTTATTTCCCTAAGATCATTGTAAGCAAACTTTCATGTGTTCTGGCATTGAGAGTTCTGATTGTTCTCTTTTGTGTTCTCTGCTGTTTTCATCAAGATGCCTACGTAATTCATTCTTTATAGGGAAGAGCAGGGCATTGCTTGTGTCAGATTCTCTGGAGCACAGTGTGGCCAATTAAGCAACGAATTTAAGTTGTCTTTTATTTCAGAGTTGTTTTCTACTGCTACTTGAATACTCTGTGCCCTTGTGGTTGTTCTCTTCTACAGGAATGCCCATTTTATACCTCTTAGATTTTTCTTTTCCTTCCATAGCGATCCTCCTGGCCATATCATTTCTGTATCTTTGTTCCTTGCCACTTATTGGATTCCTTAAGCCTGTCTACTAAGTTCCTGCCGTGTTTTCTAACTTATACTTCCGTTTTGTGCCTTCAAATGTAATTTTCACATCTGCAACATTGCTAAGTTTCTCTTCTATTTCACTCTTAGGTCTTGCCAGCTGACAATTTGTCTATGTGACTTTTTGTCTGTTATGTGACTTTAGAACATCCTGTTTTAATAAGTGTATTTTTTTTAGCTTGAAACATTTTAAAGAAAAGATCACATTGTCTGTAATTTCTCTGAAACTATGGAGAACTATCATTCTGAATTTTTTTGACTTTCTTAGGGTTATTTATTTTGTGACATTTTTGCTTGTGCTTTCCTCCTGCCTTTTCCCCAGATTTCTCTTTGGAGAATGCCCTGGTTCCTTTGTGACTACTGCTTCTCTGTGAATATGGCCTGCTGTTAGCAAAGGAAAGATGTGAGCCTCGGCTGAGGGGAAGGGAAGCAGGTGATCTCCGTGTCTTGTCCTGAACACTCTCCCACCAGATCCCTTACTTCCTCTGCCCTGAGGCAGGGCTCTTCCTTTCCGCGGCTTGGCCCACCTTTTCCGTCAAGTGCCAGCTGGTGACTATGGTCGGCTCTGCAGGCTAGAAGGTCCTGCACCACTGCTCAAACCTGTGGCCGCAGCCTGCGCAGCCACAGACAACACACAAAGGAGTAAGCATTGCTGTGTGCCGACAAAACTTTATTTATGGACTCTGAAATTAGCATTTCATACAGTTTTCTTGTGTTGTGAACTATTAGTCTTCGCTTGGTATTTTCTAACTGTTTAAAATGGTATGAAACGTTCTTGCAGCAGGCCGTACAGGAACAGGCCAGGGGCGGGGCTGGGCCCAGGGCTGGACACGGCCCTGCTCCGAGAGGGCAGTTTGACATTCAGCGAAGCTCAAGACACCATCAGACCGTTGGTTATTCCCCTCTGTCCTTCAAGGAAATGACTGATACCTCGGCCTCACTTCCTCTGCTTCCACAGAGGGAGCTGCATGCGGGGACACTCCTGTTTCTCCCAGGACCGCCGGCCTCTCCTGCTGCCCATCTCCTCATCAAGGAGCCTCTGGGGAGACCTCCCCCTGCGTGGGTTCTCAGGAGAGCTGTACCCCGTTCAGAGTCTGAGGTTTGTGCCAGCCGCCTGGGTCCTCCTTTGGGCAAAGCTTCATGCTATAACTGGCCTCTGCGCTTCCTGTTGGGTGAGCAAGGGTCACTCCTCTTGTCTTATTGGAGAGGGGGTTTTTCCTTTCTTCTTCCTGTTTTCTATCATGCCATTGGGCTTTAAGAGACTCAAGCAGAGTAAAATGCCTTCACTTAGATCTCTTTGAATAGAAGTCAGTCTTTGGGAGAGGCGAAATGTGTCTTTTTTTCCGACTAGCCCAGGGCCCAGTCCATCTTATACACAGCCCCTCTTAGTTATTTCCCCACATCTGTCTGTCTGTACTGTGGCCACCCTAGGACCCCTCTGATCTGGTCTTGCTGCCCTTAATTCATTTTCCACTCTGCAGCCAGAATGAGCTCTCGTGACACAAATCAGAGCAGGCTGCCTGCCTGCCACCCACCTTCAGCAGGAGTTCTTTGTTTTAGGACAAGGTACAGTGACAGGCATTATGAGGTATTAAATGAATGATCGGAGCTGAGAAAGATCATTGAATTGTAACATCCCCTTTGGCAGTTTACTAAATCTCTCTTCGTCTTAGTTTTTCTTTCTATAAATACTGCTTATGAACACAACAAAAATATGATAGTGACTACATGTGTTAGTTCAGGTATGCTAAGAAGGAGGCACCAAGATGGCATTAGATTGTAGAAGAGTTATTGAAGGGGGAGTAAAGAAAGGTGGGGGAGCCTCCAGACCTTAATGCCAGTCGGACCTTCTGGAAGAGGGAGGGAAGGAGTGTTCTTCCAGAGGCAGTGGAGTTCCAGGAAGGGTTTGGTCAGTCCTGGTGCCAAGGCCACCCCTAGGAAGTATTTTGCCTCCCACCGGAAAGGGCCTGATGGGTAGCCAGCCTGCAGGAAGAGAGAGGCCTCAGCTATGGAAGGGCAGCTCCAGGGGTAGACGCTCCCTGGGCTGTGCATTTTCATGGCCACCATAGGTAAAACCCCTTGGCTTGTTAGGAGATAAGGACTTAATTGAGCCCAAGGCAGGGACAAAACCTCTATTGGTTATTCAAGGATGTCTGCTTTGCTTGTACTTTTAATTTTCTCCTTCGTGCTTTGTTCCTTTCACTCTCTTTACTACTCATTAGCACCTTCCTGGAGAGGTTGGCAGGAACAGAGAGGCAAGAAGAATTCAGGCCATTCTTTTCTTCTGTAGAGCCAACAGGACAAAACTTCCTTCTTTAATTTGTTCATTTTTACTTTCAATTTTTTAAAGAATGCTTTTTTAAAAAATGGTAGCATGGGGCAAAGTATTTACACATCTTATTGTCTAAAGATGATGTCAATGACATTTTGTAGATAATAGTTTTAGAAGAAAGTATTAATACCATAGTATTTTCTCCTATACTTTATCTCTTCTTGGTATTTCCTTAAACTATTGACTTTTCTGTGACTTTCAAATTTGAAATGAAGAGGTTGCTCCCAAAACAGCCAAAATTGGCAGTGTTTCCACTGTACATAGAAGAAAACATGTTCTTAAAATTCTTTTTTTCTTAGGGCACTTTAGTTTCATTCATAAAGTTAATTGGGCTGGGGCCAGACTGCGGAGCAAACCATCCAACTTCTGACATTCTCTGTGGCTGTATGTCCAGAACTTAGTAACGAAAGTCTTTTCTATTGGCGTATATTCAGGGCCTCTGGCATGAGGTATTTATTAATTTATTTTTACTCCAAACAACTCTTATAAAGAAAATGAAGCATTAAATGAAATATGTCATTGTAAACTTGTATAATCTTGAAAGCTGGCAGCATTAGTCTTTAAACAACAGGCCGTGGCAGGCATGACTGCAGCCGCCCAGCCCAGGGGTGCCACCAGCAGCTGCTGCAGGCACCGCCAGACCAAACCCTGGACTTTGCTCCATGGCTCCTGTACACTGCCTAACAGCCAGGACCGTGCACGGTTCCTGAAGGACTGAACCTGGTGGTGATAGGACAGCCTCTTTCCTGTAGCTACGACAACATGAGGCAATATTTTAAAGTCAGGTGTGAATGTGAGTTGAGTCGTTGAATAGAAAGAGAGTCTCCTGTAGATGCCCCCCCCCCCAAGTGGTCCATTTTCTCACTTATTCAGAAGGCAGAGGTTAGTATGTTACGGCCTCGTGCTAGGTGCCGTGGCTGAGAGATGGTGCCTGGCATTCATTTCATTTTACCATCCCAAGAGGTTGCCATTACTTTTCCCAGCTTACGTGGATGGAGACTAAGTGTCAGATGCGTGACAGATGTGCGCTGTACTCCCATGCCTAGTAAGAGGTGGATTCAGGAGTCAAACCCCATGTGTCTCCCTCCACAAACCAAGTCTTTCCAAGCAGTATAGTGCTTTAAAAGAAATAGGTATGTGTTCAATTGCCCGGTACTCACAATTTGCTTGAGAAGGGAAGCACGTTTAAGATATTACTGGATAATAACTTGAGGCAGTGTAATAATTTGAGAGTAGATTTAAGTGAAACTATAGCTTGAGGACCATAAGAGTTCAGAAGAGATAGACAGCGTCTGAAGACTGGAGTTGTATTGATCAGGAGGAGGTACAAGCAGCCTCATTGCTGCAGAAGTGGCAGCACCAGAGAAAAGGCATGAGGGGCTCACACTAAAAATACATGAGAATTTTCCTCCCCTTCTTTCCCTGAGAAAGAAATGGAAATGTTCTCATGTAGACTGTGGTGGTGAGTACATAACTATGGAAACCACTGATTATGTACTTAGAATGGATTGTATGGTGTGTGAATAAACCTGTTTTAAAAATATGCAGAAAGGTATAAGTGCTGGAGAAAAATGTATCTATTCATTGTTGGTAGGGAAATAGAATCGTGCAGCCCCTTTGGAGGGCAGTGTGGTGGTTCCCCATGAGGCTAGGGGTGGGGTTGCCACAGGATCCTGAACCCTGTTATTATGTATGTACTTGGAAGAACTGAAAGCAGGGACAGGAATGGACATTTGCACATGGTATTTCTGGTGGCAATATTCATGATTCACAACAGATGGAGGTGGCCTAAGGGTACCTCAACTGATAAACGGAATGGCGAAGCATGGTGTATACACACTAGAGAACACTGAGCAGCTGCAGGAAGGAATGAAGTTGTGAGACATGCAGCTAGGTAAATGAACCTTGAGAACACGGTGCTGAGTGAAGTAAACCAGAAACAAAAGGACAAATATTGCAAGACCTTTTTAATATGCACTAACTGTAATGAGTAAACTCTGAGACTGAATTTGAGAGTCTAGGTTATCAGGGAATAGAACATGGGCAGAGATTAGGCAATTGATGATTAAAGAGTTTACAATGTTCAATAAGGCACATCATAAAGGTTCTTAGATTGTACGCTTTTACAGCAGTCACATCTATTCCTGAGTTTTAACTATTATTTATAAATTCTGAGTTGCTGAGCTGTTTGTGTGTAACCTGGTAGTTTCCTGGAACTTTGGGTATCTGAGACTCAGAGTTCAATTTCTGCAGCTCTGGAAGTCAGCATTACTCCATACAGCAACTGTTAAAGAAGCTAAAAAAGAGATCAGACTTCAATTAGAGATAGGAACGAAACAGACTTGGTTAGGACTAAAGTAAATCAGAATACAGGGTAAAGGATGAAACTGACTGTATTATAAAACTTCAACTTCTGTGTGAGAACAAAGGAACAGATGTTTATTTGGTACAAAACTTATATTTTCTCTAGCACACTATCTAATTTAACCTGAATGGTCAGTTTATTTAAATAAAAAAAATAGGAATATGGAATATTGAATTGGAAATGAGATCTTGTTATCCTGTACAGGTTAATGTAATGCCCTGATATATCCCAGATATATATGCAGAAAATAAAACAGCATTTGTGAAGTCCCCTTAAGTGACTAGGGGAAAATGTGGAAATATTAAATTTCCCCAACTGGGGAATTCCTGATAGTCTCTCAAGCATTAGGGACTCCCAATGTAATAAGCCAAGCCCTTGATCGGAGGGCTTGCCCTCATGAAGCTTATTCCTGCAAAAGAGAAGCTAATCCTACTAATAATTATGCTTAAGAGTCACACCCAGAGAACCTCCTTTGTTGTTCAGATGTGGCCTCTCTCTCTCTAAGCCAACTCTGCAAATAAACTCACTACCCTTTCTTATACATGGACATGACTCCAAGGAGTGTAAATCTCCCTGGCAACATGAGACATGACTACCAGACGTGAGCCTGGCCCTGGCATTCTGGTATTGAGAAAGCCTTCCTGACCAAAATTGGAAAAAGAAATAAAGTTTCAGTGACTCAGACATTTCAAATAGAGTCAAGAGTTCATTCTGGAGGTTATTCTTATGTATTATATAGATAAGTCTCTTCAGTTTTTACAGTAATAGATAGCTAAAAGGAAAGACCTAAAATTGTTGAGCTGAATCCAGTAGCCTTGATTCTTTATTTTTTTTTTTTTATTTTATTATTTTTGTTTGTTTGTTTGTTTGTTTATTTGTTTGTTTTTTACATGGGCTGGGGCCGGGGATCGAACCGGGGTCCTCTGGCACGGCAGGCAAGCATTCTTGCCCGCTGAGCCACCGCGGCCTGCCCCAGTAGCCTTGATTCTTGATGATAATTGTATAACTATATAGTTTTTATGGTGTAACTGTGTGACTGTGAAAACCTTGTGACTGACATTCCTTTTATCCAGTGTATAGGCAGATGAGTAAAAAAATAAAGACAAAAGTAAGTAAATAAATAATAGGGAGATAAGGAGTATGAGATGTTTGGGATGTTCTTTTTCTTTTTCTTTTTTGGGGGGATGTAATAAAAATATTCTAAAATGATTGCAGTGATGTATGCACAACTACATGATGATACTGTGAGCCATTAATTCTATACTTTGGATGGATTATATAGTGTGTGAATATATCTCAATAAAATTGCATTAAAAATATATTAGAGGATGTCATCAACATGGCAATATAAGAAATCCCCTGAAAAAACCTCCCCAGAGATTCAGCAAATACAAGGACAAATCCCAATTGCTTAGAACTCTGGAGGACAGTGGAGCCTGAAAGAGAATTCCACAAGTGCTGACTCAAAGAAAAAGAAAACTATAAGGTAGGAAACTTCCTCCTGGACTGCCAGTCCCCTTCCCTCCCCCTCACTCAGTCTCGTGCAGCTTAGGAGGTACTCAGAGGCAGTGGCCTGGGTCCATCCAGCTTGCACAGGGCACTCATGCTGCCTCTCCAGGCGCAGGGACCCAAGTCCACAGAGCACAGACTGCTGAGAGCTGCCTATAAAAGGATGCTTAGTGAAGCAGGGAGGGAGTGGACAAGACCACGGTAGAAAGACTGTTAAGAAGTGCTGTACCCTCACTCAACCCAGTTTCTATTAGGCAGACCACCTAAATGCAAAACAGACTTTTCTTGAGTGGCCACCTTCTTGGTTGAGCCCATCTAGTTCCCTGGGGCAGGATATCCTAACAGGGAAGAAACCATAGGATGATAAGCTTCACAGAGAGAGAGAAAGAAAAGGGGGGCATTGAAACTGAACTGCTGTTAAGGCAGGAGGGTCCCAGACCGAAAAGTGTAAGGAGAATGGGGCACTGAGTGAAGGAGAAAATTTGAACAAATCGTAGGAACTGGGGAGAAAATTCTGCACAAAACAAACAGAACAGATCAAAATTCCTGGGGAAAGAACAGAGGAAAGGAAGCTTTCTCCTAGACCTGAAACATTACACAAAAAATGCAGCCTTAAATACTGTACCACATATCCAGAGCAAGAATCAGAGGAAGAAGAGCTGAGAAAACATGTTAAACATGGGCTACTCGAAAGGCCTAGGATAAGTTGGATCAAGCATCAAAGCAAAGCCTTGACACAAAGGGATTCAGTAGTAAAACCCTAAACAAGAGGGATAACCTGACCTTCAGAGTTAACTCATAAGGATGATCAGATGTCTGGACATCAGAATAAAAAAATGGAACACCAAACTTACCATGCCAAGAAACAGGAAGATACAGCTTAATCAAGGGAAGAAATGTAAACTTCAGGAAAATAAGGAGTTTGAAACAACTAATTAAAGAAGTTCAAACAAATCTTCTAATTCAATTCAAAGAAACAATTGAATATATACAAAAAGAGGTATATAAAAGGTTGTTAAGAACACTATGTGTGAGCATAAAGAAGATCTAAAAGTACAAAGAGAAACATACCAGAACTTATGGGAATGAAAGGCACAATAGAAGAAATTAAAAACACTCCAAAGGTATATAACTGCAGACTTGAACAGGCAGAAGAAAGAAACAGCAAACTAGAAGATGGGACAATTGAAATCATATAGTTAGAAGAGCAAATAGAGAAAAGAATAGAAAAAATTGAGCAGCGTCTCCGGGAGCTGAGTGCTGGTACGAAGTGCACAGACATTGGCATCACAGATGTCCCAGAAGATGAGGAGGCAGAAGGGACAGAAACAATATTTGAAGAAATAATGGCCAAAATTTCCCAATTCTTGTGAAAGACATAAATATGTATATCCAAGAAATGCAACATACTCCAAACAGAATAAATTCTCATAGACCTACTCCAAGACATATTCTGATCAAAATGTCAAATGCCAACGATAGAGAATTCTGAAAGCAGCAGGAGAAAAGTGACTTGTCACATACACGTGATCCTCAGTAAGACTAAGTTCTGATTTCTCATCAGAAGCCATACAGGTAAAAAGGCAGTGGTATGATGTATTTAAGGTACTGAAAGAGAAAAACTGCCAGTCCCCAATTTTTTATTCACCAAAACTGGATATTAGGGGGATTTTAAAATATTCACAGATAAACAGAAACTGAGAGAGTTTGTCAACAAAAGACTTACCTTACAAGAATTACTAAAGGGAGTTCTGCAGGTTGAAAGGGAAAGAAAGACAGGAAGAGTGGCTTGGAATAGAATGAAGAAATAAAGATTGTCAGTAAGGGTAACTAAAAGGGTAAATGCAAAATCCAGTAGTACTATATCCTCAATATACAACTCTTTGTTTTAATTCCTTTAAGAGTCAGAATACAATTGAATGAGAAAAAGACATATTTCCTGATAATGGATATGAATGGAATATTGAAATATTACTCAGCCATAAAAGGAATGAAGTCCTGAGGCGTGTGACAACATGAATGAACCTTAAGGAAATTAGGCGGAGTGAAATATGCCGGGCACAAAGTTTGTATGATCTCACTGATATGAACTAACTAGAATAAGCAAACTCATAGAGTTAGAATCTCAAATTTAGGTTACCGGTGGATAGATCGATGTAGAAAATGAGGAGTTGATGCTTAATTTGTACAGAATTTCTATTAGGTTCATTGTAAAGGGTTGGAAATGGATGGTGGTGAAGGTAGCACATTTTTGTGAACTCATTAACATCACTGAATTATACAGTCATTGTGGTTAAAGGGGGAAACTTCGTGCTGCATGTATTACCAGAATAAGAATTAAGCGATAGAATCTAGGACTCCATAACACAGGAACCTTGTTGTAGACCATGGACCTATTGTTAGTAGTACAAATCTAAGAACATCCTTTCATGAATTATAACAAATGCATTTCATTAATATAAGGTGTTAATAATAGGGTGGTATATGGGGAAAAATAGAGCTAATGTAAACCATGGGCAATAGTTAGTACTACTTTAATAATTTTTCATCAATTGTAACAAAGGTAACTACTGTTAAAAAAAAATGCAATTACAATAGTGCTGTCATCAGTTGTAACATATGTTCCACACCAAGGCAAGGTGACAAGTCACTTTCCTCAGAGAGGAAAAGCCTTCTCTGGCTACTTCTCCTCAGTCTTTTTCTTCAGCCTCATAAATATGGTCGTGCTCCAGGCTTGTGCCTTTGGCTCGCTTAGTATAATCCTGTTTCCCTGAACAAACTCATCCCCTTCCAGGCTGGAGCTTCCACTGAGATTCCACAGGCGTTCAGCCCACATCACTCTCCGCGCTTCTGTCAAGCCCCGACTGGACGTGCCACTAACTTCGCGTCAAGCTCAGTGTGTCCAGAAGTAGAGCTTCTCCTCAGACACTGGCCACGTCCCCGGTGCCCACCTGGATCAACCCCGGTCTCCAGCCACAGGGTTGCCCAGGCCCAAACAGGAAAGGCTCCCCCTCTCCCTCCAGGCCACTGCCTCCCCAGGGCCTTCCCCTGGGCTGCCCGGACGCTAGTCCTCCACTCGCTCCCTTTCTGTCCCACCCTGTGCTTTCCTTCCAGACGCGCCCTTAGAAAACCTGCCTTTTCAGGATCCTGCCTTTTCAGGATCCTCACTCCTCCCGGGGGCCACTCCCAGCTCCTTTGCAGAGTGTGCGGCCTCCTGTATTAGCCAGCCTTGCCCTGTCTTTCTAGCCCCACCTCTTTGCGCTCTTCCCCATCACTGACACGACTGCAGTACCTAAGAACTTGTCTTTTCCAAGCACCCCCACTCTTTTCTGCCCTTTCCACTAGCTCTTTCTCCCACGGAGCTTATTCTTTACGAGCCATCTGAAATGTCCTCGCTGTCACCCTCCCCTGGTCCCTCCTCTCTGCAACGATTATGCCCTGCGTGCATGCCACCGTCCGGGGCTGCCTTCTGCTCCAGACTGCACTCAGCAGGCATAGAGTGGACGGCTTGGTTTCTCTTCAACCAGCCAGACTTACAACAGCACCTGTGAATTCCTTCACTGCCACCTTTAAGGTATTCTTGAGGGCTGATGGCACTTATTATCCACACCTGTAAACTTTACTGTAATCACTTCTGCACGGGGTTGCTTTTCTAGTTGTTTTGTGTATATATGTCTTATCTCTCCCTTTAGATGATAAAATCATGGGGTCTTTTACTAACCCACACAATTATCGAAGGGAGGATCAGTTGTGCTATAAAACTAGATGGCAGGGGCCAAGACATGGAAAGTGCCTCTCCTTGGGCCTGCGATAGTTTTACTTGGTTAGAAAATCCGTATTTAAACCATGGAAGCAAATACTCTTTATGACTATTAAAGAATTCCGAGTTAAGTGAGGAGGAAAATGTTTGATTTGTGCTTATTAATTCGCATGCCTATTCTGCATTGTGTTCTGACCTTTTGTCTCTTACCCTGAACATCTCATAGCACAGTGTTTGTGATTATTATCTGATAAATGTCTGTGTAAGTTCAGTGATTACTTTTGAATTCGTCTGACAATATCTAATGAAAATTCATATGATCTATATTTATGCTGTTACACTGATGCTTCTGGAAAAGTAGTGACATCTTCCAGTGGAAGGGATAAGGAGCTGATATTTGGGGTTCATCAGAGTCAGGGGAGAGCCAAATCAAATTTCCAAGCCGGAACCGGACACTCTAAGCAGAGGCTGAGAGCAGGGGTAGCAGGGTAACCCGCCTTGCTTGTTGTCCTTAGGAATAGGCAAGGAGACCAGGAGAGCATCTGGAAGCTTCCATCCCCACGTGGCCACATGAGTTCCTGGCAGAATCTGCCCTAGTGGAAAGATTGGCCAAAATTCGCAAGAGAATGTAGCTGTATGAAAGAAGGAACTCTTTCTGCCCTTCGGGGTTTTTTGCAGTTCTGGTGAACTACTACTCCAAATATTTACCCAGATGCAAAATTATGTGGATCATTGTTTTAGAATCAACTATTTTAATTAAACTGGATCCAGGAAAATTCTGTAAGCAGTTTTGTTATTAAGAAACTTCATTTTCATTTGATACATTCCTCTCTTCCTTTATTTATTCTTATCTGGAACTTGATCCAAATCCTATGTAAAACATACAGAGAGAGAGAAAGCAAGTGGCCTCTTTCTATAAACTAATCAAGGAGGAAATGAAGCCACTCAAATGTGGTCTGTGCCATCTGCGGTCTGAGATACGTAGCAAAAGACAGTTGTGCCTTTTCTTTAAATGTTGACTATGAAATACAAAATCCTGTTATTAGCACCAGATGGCAAGAATGCTTATTGAAATGCCACGGCTTATTAAATAAATACCATTGCTTTAGACTCACTGAACTGGTAAAGACTATTTTTTGTATTAAGTATATAAAATTATGTATTACTTCCTATTTCTATTCAAATATGTAAATACTTATATACATAGACCAACATTTAACTTTAGAAATAGAAGACTGAAAAGTCATGGGCTAAATTGAAATATGTTTTAAGTCTGCAAAAGTAGAATGGCATTTGAGTCTTATGTTTAAAAATTATTGAGATTTTTATATAGTGCTAAAAATAAGCATTACTTTATGTTTCTCAGGTATAAAGGGTGTTACAACTAGCCTTTTCTCCATCTAATAAGTCCAGGAAAGGATAGCTTTGTCAATTAACCAGGAACGACTATATCGAATTTTTTTCAGGAGAAATAAGGGTTGGAAAATTCCCTGCAAGGCCATGCTTCTGATATTCTGAATTCAATTTAAAAATCACTAATGATGATTTAGTATGGTGAATAAGGAACATCACATTTTCATTTAATTCTTCATCAACTGAAACTTTGGTTGAGTCTTTTCTAAGCAGGGCTTCTTAAAAATGACTCGGAAAATGCAGATTACAATGCTTTTAAGTATTTCATTTTCCTTTTTGTTTTCACTTATAATCTGCACATAATCTGTGAGGGAGCTAACATAAGGGGTATTTAGGAAAAAAATACTGAGAGATGTATTTACTTACAGCGAAGTCAACCTTAAATTCTCCACAGCAAAGACTGTGAATGACCCTGAAGCTCCTTGCGCTTGTCCAAGGAAATGGACTTGCTGAGAGTCTTTGTGAATGAACCTCATGTCCCCATTGCTGCTGAGACCTTCTTCTGTGCATGCTTAAGTCAAGGTTGCCACTTAGTATAAGTTATTGAGTTTGAAACCAGCAGGTGTACTTAGGACAAAGTAAAAAGCAAATAGTACAGTGGCTTACATGTTTATCTGAGTCTGTTTACTTTGGGACTTTATTTGCTGCTTTTGGTTTTAAAGGTTTTCTAAGAGGGCATTTGGGAACAATGGGGTCCTCGGTGTTTCAGGAGCAGCAGGTGTGGAAACAGCTTTCCAGTTTCACCTGGACAAAGTGGTTAGTGTGTTTATTGACTTGATTGACCATCAGTTGTCCCAAGGGACCTACCGCCCCCCTTTCCAAGCCAATTAAAAATATATGTATCTGGATGGGCTCATGGTTACTTAGTGTAGGTTTGTCATTTTAATCTGGTAAATTTATCTAGGGAGGTAAAGGATACATGACTCGGTGAACTTGTTCTTAAAAGCAATTGCATTCTAAATCCAACAATATCATAAAACAAATTCATAAATGGCGTCCTTTGACGGTCTGTGTGAACAGATATTTGTGATTACTGTGAATTTAGAGAGATTACATCATTTAACAACTTCTGGGGGAATCTCACCAAATGAAGTGAGTGACTCTTAAGTGGACTTCAAAGGGAATTTCTTTAGTTCATCCCTGAGAGGCTTCTAACAATTCTAGAGTTCCTGAGTCTCCAGGTTGGATGACTTACCTGCCCCCAGCCACTTGACAGAGGGAGAGAGTTTGAAGCACTGGGTGCAGTGCTAGAAGTGTGTATATCTGTATATCCAGTAAGCACTCAGTAAGTATCCGTTGAATGAAAGAGCCAGAAAAATAACCCATCATCTAGCTGTACCGGCACCAGAGAGTAGCTGCCGCTGTCTTCCTTCTGCTCCAAAGTGCACACCCTTCTTCACACTTCCAGAACTGACTGTAGCTTCATGCTGACACGGTGAGTGTGAATAATTGTTGCAAAAGTAGTAGCCATTCCTTTATTATTTGCACTTTGGATATTCCTTTGCCACCACATTTTGGATGTTAGAGATATTCTGTTAATGTGTTGTATTGCTGGAGTCTAAAGAGTTTCCACCCAATTACTTGGATTTCCAAACAGAGGATTTTAAGGGGGAGGCAGCAGGAGAGTAAGCATAGGGTTGCAATAGGATGTTTGCATTTAGTAATTTTTAATGAAATTTATTGTTTGGGCCCCGACTGAGTTCGTGCAGGACATGAGCTGGGACTACTGCGAGACTGGAGAACATGCCAGGCACAGAAGTTAATTGGGACTTATGAACAGGAGAGGTTCTCTGGGAGTGGCTGTTCCAGACGTTTATTGCTTTATAAGAACAGGAGTCCAGGGAAGGGTAATGCTTGATTCTAGAACAAAGGTATTCCATACAGCATGAGGACATCGAGTCTCTAGGATCATCATTAAAGGGGCCTGTGACCTGACGTTTTACTAAGATTAGTGCTTATGACAAGATAGAATCAGTGCTGGTTTTACATCCGTGGTTGCATTCTTCTCCTTCCAGGGAGATTGTTTACTACCTTGACCTTTATCCTTGGCTAAAGCAGGTTTGTTACAGGCCCTGGACCGCCCAGCTGTTATGTTAAAATATTGCTGAATGTCCCAATAAAGCATAGGTTCTCCGTCACGACCATGAGTGCTTTAGAACCAGGATGCTGTAAGCAGTGATGGCACACATTGATTACTGGCCTCATCCATGTTTCTGAGAAGTGACTGTGTGTGCACCTCTGCTTCTGACATTCCATGCAATCTTGAAAAGGTTATATGCATTAGGGGTTCATTTTCAAATATTTCCAACAGCTTTGTACCTTATTAATGTTTTTCATTTTCAATAACACTATAAATTTAACTTTTGTTGATTTAATTTCTTTTTTCTCATCTTATACTTCATATCATGTAAGTTCACGTTAAATTTTCACATTTCCCATATATGTTTATATATTTATATACTATATATTTATATAGTGTTTATATACTATCTTTATAACTAAATCATTCTTGATCATAGTTTTGTCGGATACAATCCCTATTTCACCTGGGTTGCAGTAATTTATTTTGGACTCAGGTAACTGGACGTTTGGGTCTCGTGTCAAGGATTATTTATTATTATTCCTAATGTATGCATCGCTTTGTTTGCACTTAATCGCAAGTTGTGGTTGAGGAAGCCCCATTTATTATGTTTTGTTTTCTTTCATGCCCTCAGGTTGAAATTTCTCTGCAGCAACTGCTCTTAGCTCATACGTGAGAAGTTTTAAACAAGCAGCTGCACCTGAAGAATTCTACTGTTTCTCTACACTGTATGATTACCAAAACTTATTATTTTTACATTCAGAAAATAATGCTTAATGTTCCATTATGTTTAGGTCACAAATCTTATTTTACAGTCTAATTTTATTCTACTTATTATTCCAGGTCAAATGGTCACTCAATAAATTTGCTTCTCCACTCCGTTGGCGAGACTGACGTTCTGGCCAGTATGGGCTCCGGACCCGGGGTTCACTCCTCTGAGAGCCTTGGGGTGTTGCTCGGGAGCTGTGGAGAGTGCTCTCTGTGTGATTTGCCTCAAGTTGGTGCCCTTTACTGTGGGGATGACCCTGGGCCAAGTGGACCTTTCATTGTCACCCACCAGTTCTTCTGGGGTGTTCCCCTGGGCAGCTGTGAGCAGAGGACAGAACAGAGCAGGTGGCAGAAGAGAGGGTAGGGCCAGCAGAGCAGGGGCACCAGGACAGAACCTACCCTGGGCAAACACTTGACCTCTTTCGTCCCTGTCTCCCATACAGTGTAATTATCTGATGCTTTGAAAAAGCTAGTAAAATGTAGGCCTGTGATTCTCAGAGTTCCCTTTGGAGTAATCAAGAAAAATAATATTTTCTGCTTGTTCTGTGCCACACGTCATGCTGAGCAGGTGATGTGAATTCGTGTGCTCCTCAGTGCAGCTCATTTTACTGGGAAAAGGTGAGGCCTAGGAAAGTTTGATAACTTTCAGTGGTCCTGCGGTAGTGACTTGTCTTCCTGATTGCTGAACACACAATCTTAACCCTAATGTTTTTTTTTTCCACAATCACACCATCACATTGTAAAAGTTATATTGTTTTACAGTCGTCTTCAAGAATCAAGGTTACTGAACACAGTTCAAGTTTCAGGTACTTCCCTCCAGCCACTCCAGTATACCATAAACTAAAAAGGATATCTATATACTGTGCAAGAATAACTTCCAGGATAACCTCTTGACTCTGTTTGAAATCTCTCAGCCACTGAATCTTTATTTTTTCTCATTTCTCTCTTCCTCCTTTTGGTCAAGAAGCTTTTTCTCAGTCCCCTGATGCTGGTCCTGACTCATCCCAGGAGTTCTGCCCCACACTGCCAGGGAGATTTACTCCCCTGGGAGTCATGTCCCATATTGGGGGGGAGGGCAGTGAGTCCACCTTCTGAACTGGCTTGGAGAGAGAGAGGCCACGTCTGATCAACAAGAGGTTCTCTGGGGGTGACCAATTAAACCTCTCTCCCTTTGGTCTCACACAGAAGCTGAAGTTTTAAAATATGGACGATATCATCCTTTCCTCTGTTTTCTGATCTACCCGGTCATATCCAGATCAACTTCATTCATTATGCTAGGTGAAGTCTAATCCCTTTTTCAGCTTTTTAGACAGTTCTTGTATGAGGTACTGCTGACTTTCACAGCTTCAGAGTTCTAACTCTGAGTGTCAGGTGTCACAAACATACTCAAAGCTTCTGGGAGTTACCAGGTTGTAAACAAGCAGCCCAGTCTCAGAATCTAGAAATGACTGTTACAACTCCTGAATAGATGTGACTACTGTATAGGCTTACAATCTAGGACCCTGTACAGTAGGCGCCAGCCTGAGACCCCATGCTCTCAACTCCAGTTCACTGAGTTTTTATATTATAGTTAGTCCACAGGAGTGAGGCATGATAGTATTTGTCTTTTTGTTTCTGATATTTCACTCAACATACAGTCTTTAATGTTCATACACCTAGTTGCATGCCTCATAACTTCATTCCTTCTTGCAGCTGTTGAGTAGTCTGTTATATGTATATACCACAGCTCCCTTTTCATTCCTCAGTTGTTGTACCCTTAGGCCACCTCCATCCGTTCTGAGTCGGGAATACTGCTGCCATAAACACTAGTCGTACAAATGTCCGTTCATGTCCCCACACTCAGTTCCTCCAGGTATATGCCTAGCAAGGGGGTTGCAGGATCCTAAGGCAGCCCCACCCCTAGCCTCCTGTGGAACCCCAAACTGCCCTCCAAGGGGCTGCACCTCTCAGCTTCCCTACCAGCTGTGAGTAGATACATCTCTTTGTCCACATTTTCTCTAGCATTTGTTTCTCTCCATTCATTTTTAAACAGTTTTATTTGTACATTATACAATCCAACCTAAGTAAATAGATATACCTTTGCCACCATAATCTATATGCAGACATTTCCTTTTCTTCCAAAAATCCATACCCCACCCCCATGCCCTCTGCCTGTTGACATTTAGTTTTGAGGAAATGCTTTTGTTACATTCAATAGAAGCATATTACAATGTTACTGTTGACTGTAGACTCTAGCTTGCATTGATTGTACTTTTTCCTGTATACCATCCATTTTCAACATCTTACAATGTTAACATTCATTTGTTCTCCCTCATGCAAAATTGTTTTTTTCATTTGTACATTTAATCACTATCATTGTACACTTTAGGCATTCCTAAATTAAACCATCTCAGTCTTTGTCATCTATTTTTCCTGGTTTCATACGTGCCTCCATCCCTTCTCTCCCTCAAGCATACTCACATTCAACGTCAGTTAGTATACTTATATTATTATGCTATAATCAAGTGGTATTGTCTATCCATTTCTGGATTTTTACAATCAGTCCTGTTGCACAGTCTGAATTTGTTAAGCACTCTATGCCTAATCTCTACTGTAGCTCTATCTCCTGGTAACCTGTGTGCTTAACTTCAACTCTCAAAGTTCACTCATTAATGTTAGTTGATATTAGTAAGACCATACAGTATTTATGCTTTTGCTTCCAGCTAATTTCACTCAGCATAATCTTCTCAGGGTTCAACCATGTTGTTACATACTCCATGACTTTGTTCTGTCTTAGAGCTGCATAAGATTCCATTGTATGTATATACCATAGCTTGTTTTGCTACTCATCCATTGATGAAAATTTGGACTATTTCCATTTCTTGGCAATTTGCAAATAATGCTGCTATAAACATCAGTGTGCAAATGTCCATTTGTGTCCTTGCCTCAGCTCTTCTGAATATATACCTAGTAATAGGATTGCTGGATCATATGGCAATTCTATACTTAGCTTCCTGAGGAACCGTTAAACTGCCTTCCAGAGTGACTGTACCATTTTACATTCTCACCAACAGTGGATAAGTTTGCCTCTTTCTCCACATCCTCCCCAGCACTTGTCATTTTCTGTTTTTTTCATAATGGCCATTCTATTGGGTGTCAGATGATATCTCATTGTGGTTTTTATTTGCATTTCCTTAATAGCCAGTGAAGTTGAGCATGTTTTCATGTGCCTTTTAGCCATTTGTATTTCCTTTTCTGAGAAGTGTCTGTTCATGTCTTTTACCCAATTTTTAATTGGGTTGTTTGTCTTCTTATTGTTGAGTTGAAGAATCTCTTTATATTTTCTGCGTACTAAGCCTTTATCTGATAGGTGGTTTCCACATTTCATCTCCCAGTGTGTAGACTGCCTTTTTACTTTCCTGGCAAAGTTCTTTGATGCACAAAGTGTTTAATTTTGAGGCGTTCCCATTTATCTATTTCTTTTTTCAGTGTTTGTGCTTTGGGTGTAAGGGCTAGGAAACTGCCTCCTATTACAAGATTTATAAGATACTTCCCTACATTTTTTTCAAAAAATTTTATGGTCTTAGCCCTAATGTCTAGGTATTTCATCCAGTTTGAGTTAATATTTGTATAGGGTGTGAGATATTCTTTTGCATATGGATATCAAGTTCTACAAACACCATTATTAAATGCCCTAGGTGGGTTGGCCTTATCAAAGATCAATGTCCACAGATGAGAGAGGGCCTATTTCTGAGCACTCAGTTCAATTCCATTGGTCAGTATATCTGTCTTTATGCCAGTACCATGCTGGATTTTATTTTTTTGAGGGGTGGTGGTGCATGGTCCATAAATCGAACCCTGGTGTCCCACATGGCAGGTGAGCATTCTACCACTGAAACGCCCGTGGTCCCTTTACCATGCTGTTTTGACTACTATAGCTTCATAATATGCTTTAAAGTCAGATAGTGTGAGACCTCCCACTTGATTTTTCTTTCTCAAAATATGCTTAGCTGTTCAGGGCACCTGCCTTTTCAAATAAATTTGGTTATTGGTTTTTCTATTTCTGCAAAATAAGTTGTCAGTATTTTAATTGGTATTGCATTGATTCTATAAATCAATTTGGGTAGAATTGATGTCTTAACTATGTTTAGTCTTCCAATCCATGAACACGGTATGCCCTTCCATTTATTTAGGTCTTCCATGATTTCTTTTAGCAATTTCTTGTGGTTTTCTGTGTATAGGTCTTTTGTAACATTAGCTAAATTTATTCCTAAATATTTTATTCTTTTGGTTGCTATTGTAATGGGATTTTTTTTCTTGATATCCTCCTCAGATTGCTCATCACTAGTATATATAAGCACTACTGATTTTGGGGCATTGATCTTGTACCCTGCCACTTTGCTGTACTCATTTATTAGCTGTAGTAGCTTTGCTGTAGATTTTTCAGGATTTTCAACATATAGTATCATATCATCTGTAAAACAGTGAGAGTGTTATTTCTTCCTTTCCAATTTGATGCCTTTTATTTCTTTTTCTTGTCTGATTGCTCTGGCTAGAATGTCCTGTACAATGAATAGCAGTAGTGACAGTGAGCATCCTTGTCTTCTTCCTGAACTTAGAGGGAAAGCTTTCAATCTTTCCACATTGAGAATAATGTTAGCTGTGGGGTTCTCGTGTATTCTCTTTATCATATAGAGGAAGTTCCCTTCTATTCCTGTCCTTTGAAATGTTTTCATCAAGGAAGGATTTTGAATTTTTTCAAATGCCTTTTCTGCATCATTTGAGATAGATGATCATGTGGTTTTCCTGCTTTGATTTTTGATATGGTGTATTACATTAACTGATTTTCTTATATTTAAGCAGCCTTGCATACCTGGAATAAATATGACTTAGTCATGGTGTGTAATTCTTTTAACGTGCTGCTGGATTCAATTTGTAAGTATTTTGTTGAAGATTTTGGCATCTATATTCATTAAAGAGATTGGTTTGCAATTTTCTTTTCTTTTAATATCTTTGTGTGACTTTGGTATTAGGGTGACGTTGGCTTCATAGAATGAGTTAAGCTGCTTTCCTTCTTGTTCAATTTTTTGAAGAGTTTGAGCAGGATTGGTACAACTTCTTTCTTGAACATTTGGTAGAATTTACACGTGAAGCCATCTGTTCCTGGACTTCTCTTTTTGGGGAGCTTCTTAGTGACTGATTCAGTTTCTTTACTTATGATTGGTTCGTTGAGGTCGTCTATTTCTTCCTAAGTCAATGTTGGTTGGTTAATGCCTTTCTGGGAAGTTGCCCATTTCATCTATGTTGTCTAGTTTATGAGCATATTGTTGCTCATAGTATCCTCTCATTACCGCCTTTATTTCTACAGGATTAGTGATTATGTCTCCTCTTCCATTTCTAATTTTATTTATTTGCATCCTCTCTTTTTTTTTTTGTCAATCTAGC